>NW_027280331.1:7500-145259 GCF_046629955.1 Centroberyx affinis | reverse complement strand
TTGGCCACGCCGATCAGACTGTGGTTCTCCTGCTCGTCAAAGAACGGGTCGGCACGCTTGAAGTAGGAACGCATCACCTGACACAGGCGGGTAGGTGAAGGAAAAAAGAAGAAGAAAGAGGAGGAAAGAGGAAGGGGGTGAGATTGTCGAATGAATCAATGGTTTGACTTCAGGGTTTAACTCCTCAGTTGTATTTGTGCCAAAGTAAAAGCATTTGGTTGTAATCTTATGATCAATCAGTTTTTGTTTTAAATCTCATCAAATTTAAAAAGTTAAAAAAAGAAAGCAAGAAAACTGAAACTGAAATGAAAGCAAGCAACTGGCATCAAAACATACTGTATAATTAATAAATGTAATATCTATCTATCTATTTACAGTATTTCATCACTGTCAGGTGAAAACCTTGTATTTCCCAAAACACAGCCTTGTTTTTAGCTTGACCACCATGCATGTTTGTGTTTATCTAATGGGTTATTAAAGGGTTTCATAAGCCCAAGAGGTTGGAAAACTGTCTCCACCCACAGAAGACTATGTAATGCTTCAACTGAAGTTAAAACATGAAAAAACCTGCCAATTAAGTTAAAACATGAAAATCACCAAAATTGGAGTTACAAGGTTTTCACATGACAACAGTGATTTACTTTGTTTTTATCGATACTGCACATATATTAAGTACTGTCCACCAAACAATTTCCCCTCTGCAGATGAAGTAAATCTCACTAAGTAATATCTCCAAGTGGATCTGTTTATATCGGACGTCTCTCTCCACTCACGGGGTTGTCTTCGTCATAGTCCTTCCACTCCTGGTAGAGCTCCCTCATGTCCACCAGCCTGTTCTCCATCTTCTCCAGGGCCCAGATCTGCTTCCCTTTCCCTTTACGACGCACCTGAACCGCCGGCTCGCTCAGCACCACGTCACGCTGTGGAGGGGGAGAGGGAGAGGGAGAGAGAGAGAGAGACAGGAAAAATAAGTGTGATGAGGGAGAGGGTGTAAATTGTACTCAGTCAAGCCCATTAGGACATTCATGTCTGCCTGAAAATCATTTTAAACAGGAGGCCAGATGTTGAGAGGGAGTGAAAGAGGAAAATGAAGGGAAGAAAGGGATAAAGAGAGAAATAAAACATTGCAAATCCGGCAATGTTAGATGCGTGTTGAATTTTTAAGTCTGTGGTTTCTCCCCCTCTCTCTCTCTTTCTCTCTCTTACTTACACACACACACACACACACACACACACACTCCCTACCTTCCTGTTAGCGTCCAGGTTGGCAGCAGGTATCTGCAGTGTGACCAGGTACTCCGTTCTCTTGTTGAGCTCCTCGGCGATGAAGCCGGCCTCCTGGACCAGCAGGTTGGCTCTCACTATCTGCTCCCTCAGACGCCGCAGGCTCCGAGTCATCATCGCCTCTCTGCACCGCAAAAACACACACACACACACACACACACACACACACACACACACACACACAAGGTCTACAAAGTGTCCTGGATATATTTCTGCATCAGCGACATTAAAGCATTTAACCATTCCCCAATCACACTCACACACACGCACAAACACATGTTCATATTTCTATAGCTGTAATAACATTCCACTGACTGAACATTTATTCCTTTAATCCATGACTCTGCTTAAATCTAATCTATACCTACAGGTATCATAACTCTATCCCATAAAGGTTACAGCTGAAAAAATGTCCACACTTCTATTTCCACTCTTTTTATCCTTTCAAGAGATCTGGTTCTCTTCTGATGAGAAGCAAACAAGACACACACAGGTTTTGGAGGGTTAACATCTAGGAATAATGTCAATGTTATGAAGTTTCCAGGACGATAATCACCATGTGTGTGTAATATTTTGAGTCAACTAATGTGTGATGGATTTGTTTTGTGAATATCACACCTAATAAATTTGCACAAAACAAGTGTGCACAAGTTTCTGCCGTGCCAAGTCATTAATTATAGTTTTGTCAGTACAACAAAAACAGACCGGTAAGATTTCAAAATTTTCTTCCAGATACTTCTTTTAGACCTCACATGATTAAACAGAAATATTCATCAGTGCTGAACAAAAATCTGTTAGGTCAGGCTGCGGTTCAGCACACTAAGGTACGTTCACTAGTTGACATTCATAGTTCACATTGTATCCGCTTTCTTCTCCTGTCATTCTCTAACCATACTGTCATTCTCAATTCTCTAACCTTATGAAAACCTTTAAAATCTAATGGTTTATATCAGAACTGCACTGGCATCAAGCTAAAAACAAAGCTGTTTTTCTTAGTTCCTAAAAAAGTTGACATTTTGGAAATACAAGATTTTCAACTGACAATGACTATATGCAAGTAACCCACACTCTTTTCCTCACCATACAGTGTACTTGTGCTTAAATTGTCAGCAGTATGCATCTGTTTTATTGCTAATTTTCCATTTTATTTTGTCTGTTTTCCCTGCTGAATCCTACTAATTTTGCTGCTCCAACGACCTAGTTTCCCCACAAGGATCAATAAAGTTTAATCTTATTTGATCTCACCTGTCCTCGCTCCAGCGGCGCATGCGGTTGTGGGCGCTGGGTGACGATACGGCAGAGACGGCGGCGGTGGCGGAGGGCGGCAGGGCCGTCGCGTCCAGGAGGTGGGAGGGTTTCTCGGGGTGCAGCCGCCTGCGGAGCTGCTGCAGCTCCTGCTCGTACATCTGCCTCTGGCGCTCCAGGGCGCAGCGCTTCTCCTCCTCGTGCTGCCTCTCCAGGGTCTGCAACACCGACTGCATGGGGTCTGGAGCACAGGGAGGGGGGAGGGGGCAGGGAGGGGGAGGGGGCAGGGAGGGGGGGGGGGGGAGTGCAAGAGGGGAGCGCAGGAAGGAGGAAGGATGGGTGAAAGAAGAACAAGGAAGGAGGGGAAGGATGGACAGAGTGTGCAAAGTAGGCAAGATGAAAAGGGGGAATGGAGATAGGAGAATTCTTTTATCCTTTTTTTTTTTATCCAGGGAAAGTCAGCTGAGCACTCACTCTTTTTTTGCACTCATTTTCATTCACATTTTTTCCCAGCCAGTCTGGGGATTCAAACTGGCAACCTTCCTGTCGCAAGCCCGCCTCTCTAACCTCTAGGCTAGTGTTTCCCCAACCCAGTCCTCCACCTCCACCCCCTATCCTGCAAGTGTTTGTTCCATCTTTACTCCTGCACACCTGATCCAATTCAGGGCTACACACTTTCATGCTAGCCCTGTTCAGGTAGATCTGTTTCTACTGCTCAAACAATCAGCATCAAAACCTTAACTGGATCAGGTGTGTAAGAGTAGAGCTGGAACGAAAACTTGCACTAGATTGGGAAATAAGAATTAAGAGACTAGGCGGATAACGCATGAGATGGGGAGTGTAATTAAATTGATGAGGATTGCCATTAGCGAGCACACATAACATAAAGAAAATCAATCTGCTTTAGACTTCATCTCAGGATGCAAACACTGGCCCATTCTCATAACCTTTATCATAATATTTAATATCTTGATAGAGCTCAAGCCCTAACTTTTGCTGTCCATGACCACTTTTATTTCCCACACACACATGAAGAGGTGGAGCTAAGTGGGGATAAACTCTCTCTCTCTAATCTCACTCACCGTTGTTGCCCATGCCTTTCATCATGACTTCAGTTTGGGCAAACTCATAGCCGAAGCTGACCTCGCTGGACACGTCGCTGGCTGCATCGAAGTCCACCTCCAGCCGGTCAGCGCTCAAACAGGTCTTCATCACAGCACCTCCCTCCTCATCCTCACCCCCCGCATGGACCATGTGCCTGGGCAGGTTGATCCTGTGTGTGTGTGTGTGTGTGTGTATGTGTGTGTGGGTGGGTGCATGTGAGAAAGAGTGAGTGAAAGAAAGAGGGAGAGCGATAGCAAGAAAGATGGTGAGAAAGAATTAGAGAAACACAAACACGACATGGTCATTTACGGGTGTGTGAGAAACAAAACACCAGACTAATACCAATTCAAACTTTACACTGTGGGCAAAGCAGACCTGAAGAAGTGGTTGTTTCCCCACAGGATTCGGTCACCATGATGCAGCGGGACTGGGCTGGTGACTGCAGCTCCATTCACACATGTCCTGCAGGGGGAAAGCAACAGATTTATGAGACATGAGACAACATTCAAGGTGATAAGAAAGGATGCTGGAAATATGGTTTTAAAAAATGGAAAAACAACTTATGGACTTAAAGGGAATGCCACTTGCTCATTCATTTCTTTGCAAATCCCAGTTGCTGCAAGTTTATAACATGTGCCCTGAGTATAAAGTGCAGTCTGTAGTTCTTAAATGTAACTTTGTAGGAGTCTTTTTATTACCATCACCCAGATAATCCATGTGCAGGACTGTTACTTCTTCACTTTGCGTTTGAGAACCACAAACTTTGTTAACAACAGATCTCTTCAGACTAAATAAATAATCCTCTCTGTCTACCATGCTCCTCATTTTTTGCTGTATGAATACTGAAAACCTATTTGAAGCGTGTCGCAGGGATCCCTCTGTGGCCCCGATGTAAAAATCCATCTCTTTCCATTACCGAGATGGAGCGCTTCCACTACCTAAAAATATTATTCCTTCCTGGTTTGTTGATGCTGTTTTCAGCTCAGTAAACGGGTAAACAGTCTGGTTTCCACTGCCGTTAGGCTTGCAGTGGATAAAAACAGCTGAAAACCAACAGTCAATGCAATAAATATGTGAAACAAGATGTAAAGAACATTCTGGTCTATTCCTGTAAAGTGGCCCATTTGTAAAATTCCTTGATATTCTCTGACTTCTCCAGAGAATTTATCAAATTCCCTGACTTTCCCTTTTTACAATATTTCAGAAATTCCAAGACCACTGGGGAACCCTGCTATTGCTAAAAGTTGAAACGAAAGTCTACTGCGTGTCATATCCACTGAAGATAATGAGAAAATGTCAGTGCTGTAAAGAGAGGTTGTGATAATGTGATAATCAAATGAACAGGACAGCGGTTCATTTGCATACCGTGCGTTGCGGTGAGGAGTGAGCACCACGCCGCTCTGGTCTGTGATGTCGATGACACAATGCTCGGCTTGGATGGCCATGCCGCACAGCTGGATGTCCTGCGAGTTGGCCGAGCCCACACGCGTGTGGTCCTGCACACGGGATACACAGCACAGAGAGAGAGTCACTAAGAGCCCCCGGGCCGGCAGGATAAAATCTGGGTGGGGAAAGTGAAAAGCAGCGCTTGCCCCTCCCTCATTACCACCACTGAGGTGCCCTTGAGCAAGGCCCTTAACCCCAACCGCTCCAGTGGAGCTGCTCAGTGGCCAGCAGATCAGACTGTGGTTGTACTGATCAGCTTCCAGGTGTGAATGTGTGTGTGAATGTGATCAGGGCTTTCCTGAAAAAGAGAGCATTGCTCTCAGTGAAACTCCCCCTGAATAAATAAAGGTGAAGAAGAAGAAGAGCATCGCTGCACCAGTGCATTTTTAATCTAAAGGATTTGAGAGGGTGGAAAGTGTGTGTGTGTGTGTCCTGGGAGTCGGCTGAGCCTACATGTGTATGTTTCTGAACACTTTGGTATCAAAGCAACACTGGGTGACTTATGTTGTTAGCACTGAAAGTTTGTAAATGGTGGACTTGGACATGGAATCGTCTGTTTCTGACATTCAAAATGGATTTTAACAGTGGAATCAAACTTTTGAGTGTCTGATTTTCACATATTTGTTTTGGATATACTCCAAAAGGAAGCTATCACAGCAGCTGCTTCTTGCTGCACAGTATGTGGCCAAGGTTTCATCAACGGTTTGAAACGGGTTGCATTCAGACTCGAGATGCAAGTAAATGCTAATGAATTGTAGTGACATTTTGAGGCTGTTCAGGCTAGTAAATGGTCTGTGTGTGTGTGTGTGTGTGTGTGTGTGTGTGTGTGTGTGTGTGTATTCTGGGAGTTGGGTGAGCCTACATGTGTGTGCTCCTGAACACTGGACAGATACACAGGAAGGAATCAGCAACACTTTTGTTCTGTAGTTAGCACTGAAATTATGTAAACAAGGCATGTGTGTGTGTGTGTGTGTCTGCATAAATTAACGTTGTAGACGATTGGCTCTTTGGTTCAGCAAAGAAAGTCTGTGTATGTTTGTGTACATCTGTCTATCTCTGCATGTACACACACACACACGTTAATCTGCCTCTGCATGTGCTTGTATGTGTATATGTATGTGCAGTACCTTCAGGTAGTAGACCAGCAGCTCGTTGAGGGCGGGGTCAGCGTTGAGGTTGACCAGGAAGCACTTGTCATCCACCACTCTGATGCCGGAGGACTGCAGGGAAATGCCCAGGCTCTCCAGCTGCTTCTGACGCTCCTACAGCAAAACAACACATTTTACATATTTAATACATGAATTGATTAATAGATTATTCAATTATTAAGCAGAAACTGCAGAAATGGGGGACAGGCCCAGAGAGAGAGAGGGAGAGAGAAAAGAAAGACAGAGAAATGTTTAGTAATTAAGATTTTGACAGATAATCTATATTGTATAATTAAGATCAGGGTATCTGTGGGTTTCACAAAGCCAAATTCAATTTTTAAGATATTTGAATGCTAATGCTCAATTTAACCACAATAAAGAAACAAAGCCGGCAAAAACAGACTGTTGATCGATTGAACATAGCTAAGAAAGTTCTGAAACTATAAGTGAACTTTCCTTACTTTCCTCGACTAATTAGACGAATATAAAGAGTCTGGCAATAAAAATATCTAGTTTTGTAGTTGTTTCAAAATTAAACGTTTTAAGAATACAAGTTTTACAATTACCTGCATAACACAGAGGAAATATTAACACTTCTACTTACTGTATTTAATACATTTTAATACCTTCAATTTAGATTATTTAGTATAAGAATGGAGCCACAGATACCATGAAAATACCTTCATACCAAATACCTGATGGGGCAAAATGGCTAAGTGTGCATGTGTATGTGTGTGTGTGTGTGTGTGTGTGTGTGTGTGTGTGTGTGTGTGTGTGTGTGTATGTGTGTGTGTGTGTGTGTGCACGGTGGGTGTTACCTGTGCAACAGCCTCGGTCTTCCTGAGTTTCTCCTCCCAGGTGACCGTCATCTCCTGGATCAGTTTCTCTGACTCCTCTAGCCGGTCCTTCAGTTCTGGAGCCTTCATAGACTGAGACAGACAGAAGCTGCGTTACTCACCTCCTGTTTTACTGTATTACACACAACCAAATCGATGAATTGGAGTTCAATTCAGTGTAATAACCGGTGGAAAGATGCTACAAGACAACGTTTTCATATGTCACTTGATTTCCTGTTCTCTTTCATTGCCATTTCATTTGATTTCCCTTGTCATTTTATCTTTCATCTTCTTCTTAGAACAAAACACGGTGAAGCAGCGTTTTGTTATCATGCAACACAGACCTGGAATAACCTCCCAGATGATATTAGACAAGCCCCGACTCTGACCGCTTTTAAGTCAAAGCTAAAAACTTTCTTATTTTACATTGCCTACTCTACCCTGTAATGGCTAAAAACGTATCTTTTCAGCTCAGCTTTTAAATAACCTTAATTTTAACTCTTTCTGTTCAGGATCCCAACAGAGCTGACACGGGCAAGTACGAATTTTCATTGGTCTTGTCCAGGTAATGCTTACTTGCGCATGAGTGAACACTATATGTGGGGGGGACAGAGCTTTACCCTGTGTGATTCTCATCCATCTCTGGATGGTGAGGTTTTTGACCAAGAGGAGAATCTGTGATTCTCGTCTGCCTTAGGCAGTGAGATCTGACGTAAATATCAGATCAAGAGTAGAATCAGGAAGGACAGGGGAAAAGAAAATTGCAGAAAAACATATAGGTTCACTCACTATGTGCATCTAAAAGTGGAAGTATTTGTTGTATTTGTTGTGTTCTTTCATCTTTCTATCTCATTTGATTTGAACTGCACTAGTTTACTTTTTAAGTCTTTTATCTTTTGTATCTCTTGTCTGTATTTTTGCACTTTTTACCTTTACTGTATTTTATCACCCTGTAAAGCACTTTGAATTGCCCCAGTGTATGAAATGTGCTATACAAATAAAGCTGCCTTGCCTTGCCTTGCCTTCTTGTTCTACTGTTTTCCATCATTTTGTGCTCGATTGTCATTAAATTTCTGTTATCCAAATCAGTTGTGTCTTTGCTTGCCATTCTGATATTTCGTTGTTTTGATTGTTTATTCCTTCTTTAGGTTTGTTTCGAGAAGGCCCTTGTTTTTTTGCTTGTAAATTTCACAAACTAGAGCGAACTGAACCTCGGCCTCGGTGAGCTGGTCCCGCAGCTTCTCCACTTCCTCTCGCAGCTCTCTGATGATCCTGGCGTTGGGGTCTTCGTTGACCACGGCGTGGTTGACGATGCTCTTGGCCCGGTCGGCGTAGCGCAGGGTGGACAGCGTCTCATCGTAGTTGTCTGCCGCCGGGCTGACGGTGGCAACCATGGCTGTGCGGCTGTTCCCCCCCAGGCTGTCCTGCAGGTAGAGGAAAGGTTTAACCTCAGTGACAATACCCAACCTCTAAACCCAGAGAATGGTAATGGAATAACATCATAGACTGCATCATTTAAAACAAAGAAACTGTACAGGTTTAGGGTAGAAAAATGTTTATCGAATGTGTAAAAGGAGTAAGATTTGGGATCAGGGTTTCTGCAGGATTCAGAAAGCCAAATTTAAGACTTTTTAAGACCTTTTCAATGCTTTCTGGAACTGAATTCAAGACCAAATTAAAAACCAAAATAAAGACACACAACTGGCAAAAATGAGCCTATTTCCGACTGAACGCAGCTAATGTGAGTTCTGAAACTAATTGGGCACTATAATAAAAAGCAGGAAATTAATTATTCAGGAACATGAAGTCTAATTTGGTAAGCTGACAAAAAAAACCAACATGGTTTGTATATTGGACTACTAACCCTGTTCTGTTGTGTTAATCTAAGAGTGGACATGCAGCACGAAGACACCGGTCATTGCATTATGAAAAAATAAAATAAATAAATGAAATAATAATGAAATAATATATGAAATAAGACCTATAATAATTGTACATTTTAATACTTTTTAAGGCCTTAAATATAGATAATTAATTTTAAGAGTTTTTTCAGACTTTAAGGATCCTTCAATCAATCCTAATCAGTATCACTCCTTAGCTGAACTTTTCAATTCAGCAACAACAGCAACAAAAAAAGTGATGAAGGTTTGACACTCCTCCAGTATTTGGTTTGAATGCCGATCATATGCTAGTCATTTGGATTTGTTAAAAAGGAATAGCAAGCTTAATAGCAAGTTTAAAAACTAATTTTCGTTAGGAAATTTCGCTAGGACAATCCAATCAATACCCGAACACAAACAACTCTCACAAAGCCAAAAACCAGAGAATCAAGACTTGAACCTATTGTGTCAACAAAATATAAAACTTATATAGAACTCCTCCATAGATAATGAATTGGGAAATATGGTGAAGGCAATATGGAGAGCATATAGGGGAATTTCCTGGAATTAAAGGGTAGATTTTCTGGTTCAAAACCTTTAACAACATTAAGGAGGAGTCCGATATGGTGAAATGTTTTCTGTGGTGTCACCAAAATCATTCTCCTATCCATCAACTGTAGTGAAAACTGGATCAACAAGGTCTTTTTCTTTTGTCTGTACCTTGAGCAGCCAAGTGAGCACAGAGTCTCTGTAGGGAACAAACTTGCTCTTGTTCTTCCCCGCTCCCTGGTCAGCCAAGGCCGAGATAACTAAACCCAGAGTACTGAGAGACCTGGAGGGAGGGACAGAGGGGAATAAAGAGAGGGATAAAGAGGTAAAGAGAGAGAAGGGGAAGGAGGGTGAAAGAGGGAAGGAGGTAGGTATGCAGGGGAGAGAAGGCAACAGAGAGAAGAATGAAAAAAGGCAGAAAAAAAGACCACAAGTAATCAAGTCAGTCTCAGCTTGAAATGGTTCATTGCATTAAAGCTACATGCGGGAGCACCAAAACTATCTGAAATCAACTACATGTCTTTATTTTGTGGTGGGAAATATCTGATCACATCCTTCTGTCTGAAAAGATCCAGGATTATTTTAAGATCAAGGGTCACAATAGATCTTCATCTGTGACTTCTTGCATATCATTGACAACATTGAGATGTAAACTAAACACTTTCCAATAAATGACACTAAACATAAAAGTTTCCAAATTACAAATAAGTGAATGAACACAGCCAGTGCCTTTCACTGCTTAGAAACAAAATGTAGTTCCACGAGGTAAAAACTGGATTACTGAGAGTTTAACAGTATTTCAGAGTCTTCATTGTTGTGACCTTTTTTTTTTTCCTCTTTTATTTCACAGCTTTGGATGTGACTTACTTATTGATGTTGCTGCCTTCCTTCAGTCTTTCCCCCGCCGCTCCGGTCTTCGCTGCCCGCTCACTGCCAGCCAGATCCACCAGACTCAGCTTGCTCACCTTCTCTCCACTCGTCTGAACAGAACACACAGCAACACACAAAAATATATACAGTACATTCATGATACAAAACTTTTTCCACTTCTTAGCATCATATTTCTGTCCTTTGTGCATCATTAAAAGGCCAGTTGCAATTATAATCTTTGCATTCATTGTATGTTACTGTGGAAGTGTCAAGTAATGGCAAAAATGTAAATGTGAAATGTCATTTTAACTTTCCAGGGTATCTGCAGGTTTCAGAAAGCCGAATGTACGATTCTTTAAACCATTTAAATGCTACCTGGAATTAAATAAAAAATAAATAAATAAAAAGAATCAAAGCAGAACGAGCCTATTTCCAGGTGAACATAGCTAATGAAAGTTCTGAAACTATAAATGGGCAGGATGAGAAAAAAAAGCTTGTTTTGCATACTGTATTAACCCTGTTCTGTGTTAATCTAAGAGTGGAAATGCAGCGCAAAGAAACCTGTCATTAAAAAAAAAGATCTTTAATAATATAATATAATATAATATAATATAATATTTAAGACATTTTAAGGCCTTAAATTCAGATAAGTTAAGACTTTAAGAACCAACAGATACCCTTTTTTTAATGAGTACAAATAGAAGAAAATAATTGTTTACCCTCTCTTCCATGATCTTACCACAATGTATACATTCTTGAAATAATCCTACAGTAATACACATGTACGGTGATATGGAGTGTGTCACTAGACATTTTGAGTAAAAGGAAGATGCAGTTATGATCCTCTTTTGATATTGAGAGTGTGTGTGTGTGTGTGTGTGTGTGTGTGTGTGTATCTTACCCCAGACTGCATGTCCATGAGTGTGTGTGTGAGGATGATATTGAACACAGCGTGGGATCTGCTGCTCTCTTCGTTCATGTTCGTGGCCGCCACTGTACGAGATTTATTTCCCTCCGACATCAGAGACTCGATGTCCTGTTGTGGACAGAGACGGCATGACGCAGTCAGAGTGAACGAACGTTTGTTTTGACCTACATCGTGTACCAGATGGGTGGGGTTTACCGTATCAAGTAATTCAGATAGAGTTGGATAAGTTGTCGATCACAGAGAAGCATATTATTTTATTTCTGACATATGGGACATAATCAGGCTAAAGCAAACCATAAACAGCATTCTAAAAACTATTTGACACCGGTCTGTGCTGGTAAGTACTTGTGTTTGCTATAAGAGTTTCTTAGATGTTAGTATTTAATCTCTCTTATAACATATCTTCCAAGAAAACGGTGCAGTACCTTATAGTTTGCCACAGCCAGGCGGGACAGGCCGTCCACATAAGGCCCCAACACTTTGTGCTCTCTCACTCTCAGCGTTTGTCGACTTCTACAGAGAGAAGAGAAGAAGAGAAGAGAAGTTATCCATCCTTTTTCTCTCAGTTCAATTCTGTTCAAATCAACTGTGAACCTGAGAATCTTAATTTCCTACATTTCTGAACAACTCAAGACTTATAGCAAGTCTTTGATTGACAGTTACAGTCATTTACAGTCAGTCAAATAAAAATTACATTTGATACTATCCCCCATACAAATGATTGATATCAATTGTGTAGAGGATTGTCACATTGAGGTCAACATAATTGATATTCATATACAGTATATATGAAGAGCTGTGTTTGAAACTGAGATATACTGGCTCTTTGAAAAAGTGAAAATTTTAATGGATTTTTTTGCACTGAAGATGTGGTAAAAGCACAGGTGATTTTATTGATTAGATGTAAATAAAAATGGTAACTTTGCATTCTAACATCTCAGTTTCGGAAGTTGTTTTTCTGCCATTTGTGTGTACAAACTCCCCATCTAGTTCCTTTGAAAAAAGTGACACCTGCTCCTATGCCATCAATATGATTGATTGAACATAAAACCAAAACAAATAATGGTCCTTTTCAAAGCACAGCAAGTAATCTGATCCCAAATGATGAACAAAGCAGCAACAGAGTAGACCCAAAGCAGAGACCAAAGACTTCAACAGGGCGAGTCATCTACAGATTTAATTTGCCTGATCCTGCATTTTCCATAAACTACCAGTTCCTCACCCTTTGGGGTCGAGCAGGTCTCGGACTTTCTCGTTGTAGATCTCCATGTAGGAAACCTCCACGGTGAAGCTCTCTCCCTCTCTGGCCTCCCGCAGGATCCTGCTGAACAGCGAGCTGCAGAGCCGGGGGATCAGACCGGGCTGCTCCGCCGAACCCATCATGGTGTACGACTTCCCAGAGCCTGACGAAACAGTTTCAGTATATTAGACCCAGATTCAGTCAAGAAATGCACCAACCAGTGTTAACAAAAGAATTTTAGTATGTTGCTGTATGTATGTTGCTGTACATAAAAAAAAAACATTCTTCACAAGGTTAGAAAAAGACAGTTACTATGTGACGCCTAAGGGCAGATTCAGAATTAGTTTTATTAGACAAATAAGTCTGCACATACAAAAAAAAAAGAAAAAATCTGTATGCATGAGTCAGAAACAGAGTGTAAACAGATGCACCACAACACTTCTCGAGGCTAAAAAAAAGGATAAATTAACACTTGAAAATGACATGAAAAAATAAAGTGTCTGGGAGGCAGAGATGCGGATGAGTTAGCCAATCGAGGTAAAAAAAAAAATAGATATATAAAATACTATATTGCTTGTGGACACACAGAGGTATAGAAGTAAATATTGCAGTGGTTCACAGGTCTGTTTGTCTACCCAATAGGGAAAAATTAAAATACATTTAAGAAAAAAGGGCAGACAGGCAGATCATTTGCATTTCAGTAGACACTTTTTTTAAACCTACAGACATATGAAAGACCCCCACAAAAAAACAATAAATTCACGTTCACACAAAGCATGTTTGGAGCAGATTATTCCAACTCTTAGTTTGATTCATTTGGCCAGGTGAGAACAAAGCCATTTGAACTCAGGTGGCACTAAATAACGGCACTGAGACACCTGAAAACGCAATTGAACTGCAGTGCAATTTGTTAGGAGTGAAAACGTAATTCGAACCAATTTCAGGAAATGACCCCAACACGCAAGGCTTCATGGGTATAACTAGACGGATGTTGACATCCAATAGCCAGCAGAAAGCCTAGCTATTTAAAAAAACATGAACCACCGCAGGGCAAACTGCAGCCTGGACTGATGCTCATAATCAGCTATTTCTTCATGTGTTCTCACCTGGTATGAAGACCAGAGAAGGTAAATTACAGCAAAAAGTGCAAATAAGTCCTTCATGCTTAACTAAACTTACAGGGACTGGAAGATTTGTTTTGTCTCCCCCCGCTGCCAAAATCTCTAACCTCACAGGATGACACACAGGTTACCAAAAAAACTCTGTCCACCAAACAAGCTACTTGTGAGTCCATGTGACTTTGATTCGCTCATAATTGGGCAGTGTGAATTTAAGCAAAACAAATACAAATATGCAACAAAGTAAACTTTCCCACTATGGTTCGGACCAAAGAAAACAAACTGTAGGTGTGTCCGCACCCTTACTGAGCTTGATACTCAGTTTGTGCTATGGAGTATGACCATAAGACAGTGTTAATGTAATAAGACTTCTACTGATATTACCAAGGATCCGTAAATTGAATGTTTGGAGGTTTAGAGGTTACCTGTCTGTCCGTAAGCAAAAATACAGGCGTTGTAGCCCATGAAGGCGTTGTCCAGCAGACTCTCCCCAAGGCACTGGAACACCACATCCTGACCTGCCCAAACATCAGGAAACACACAGCGGCACAATAAAGATTCACTATACATTCACACTGACAGTATATAAACCAAGCAGTGTGTAGGAGAGGTTATGGCTTGTAAAGAAAACCTCCACTGAAGGGAAAGAGAGAGACGGGGAAATCAGAAACATAAAGACTTTCCTGAGGTTATAAAGCCTTTACTTTCTCCACACCGTCTTCTTTCATAGACACGGACATGATTTCCCAGTCTCTCCCTCTCTTTAAAAGACGACTTTCACAGCCCAGAAAAGACTCGGTGGACATTTTGTTCAAATTCAATAAGTCTGACAGTGGCCTGGTAAATTATTGTTCCCCCTCACATTGTGGGAAACCCGCTGGCAGTGTTAGTGCTCTATCCATTTAAGCTATCCAGGACTACAGAACTAATTTAGTTAAACAATGGGTACAATATTTTCTCCTTTTGATGTTCCCCTTCACCCCGCCCCCTCAAATAGCCCCTTTCTTCAACTCCATAAATAGTTCAGAATACCAGGAAACGTAAAGGCCAAGTGATAAGTTTAATAAATAACTCAACAGGCACAGAAGTTACGTATGGGCTAAAAACAGAATGCACCAAATCCAGAGTGAATAAAACATAAACATAAAAACACTGTGAAAATTTACAAACCCGCAAACTTGTCTTTTTGAGATTCATCCATGGACCAAAAGCAGTGGTCGTAGGCAAAGACCTGAATACAAAAGAGTTTGCATTAACACATAAAACAACAAACAGCTCACAACAATGAGTATTCAATCACCACTGTATAATTAAAAGATTATGTAGTTATAAGTTTGTATAGAGAAAAATACACATTGTGTAACATAAATTCAACTTAATGTTCAAGTTAATACTCACCTTGGGTTGATTCCTGGAGACAGCAAATGGAAGAGATGACAATATCACAGTTAACAGCTGTTGGTTTTATGTATATGGGCATGTCATTGACCATTAACTTACTCTATCTGTGACTCTATCAATGGCATGTGAACTTATCTAAAGTACACACCAGAGGAAATATTAGCAGCTACTTTTCCATAACAGGGGAACTGGCCATGGGACTTGGGCCAAGTCAAGGGCATGTCAAAACATTTAGCACATGACAACACTGAAGCAACATTCATTCATTTGATACTCTGGTCTAGCTGAAAAGCACACTGCTGTAGGAACAAGATTCAAAACAAACGACAGAAATGTTTGTGGGGAAAGGAGTGACAAAGGTCATGATGATATTCACAGGAAGTCAACTGAGCACACTTGCTCTTTTTCAGCGGCGTCCAGCTTCACATTCACACAGTTAAGACACATTCACACCTTGGAAGCTGCCCAGTACAACCACAGTCTGCTGCTGGCCACTGAGCAGCTCCGCCTGAACAGTTGGGGGTTGCGTCTGCGATAACAGATCAATCACCGATCTCTACTTGGGGGCGGGAACAATTTTCTGATCGCAAAGCATTTGACAGTGCCAAAGGGCGAAATACCTGCCTTGACATCACTGATTGAGATGCAACCAGAAGTGCAACACAGTTTAAAGTTTTGGCCCATAGAGAGCAGTGCAACAACGACTGTCTGCCCCTGGAAGTGGATGCAGAACTCCAACTATTTTGATAATCGATTAATCGGTTTGAGTAATTTTTTAAGAAAAATAAGTCAAAATTCTCTGATTCCAGCTTCTTAAATGTGAATATTTTCTGGTTTCCTTACTCCTCTATGACAGTAAACTGAATATCTTTGGGTTGTGGACAAAACAAGACATTTGAGGACATCATCTTGGGCTTTGGGAAACACTGATTGACATTTTTCACCATTTTCTGACATTTTATAGACCAAACAACTAATCGATTAATCGAGAAAATAAACGACAGATTAATTGACAATGAAAATAATCATTAATTGGAGCCCTAGTCCAGGATTATGCAATTCACTATACAGAAGCCATGTAACTATGTTTACAGCTCAAAAAACGTGATTTAGTGCTGATTCGCTCTTTAATGATACAGACAATGAGTGCAACATAACCTTGGCCATACTCTAGCACTTAAAGAGTCCGTCCCATAACAGAAAAGTCACAAGTTTGATCCCTGCTAGAGGCAATGTGTCCATCTACAGTCATGTATCCTGTCAGAATGTTCTTTAGCAGGACGCCGCTCCCCTACCTGCTCACTAATTGCCTGTCACTCTGGATGAGTGTTAGCTAAATGCCCTAAAATGCAAATGTTATCTTTAAACAGATGCTAGCTGTTCTTTGGCAATACAGAAGACGCAAGAGACAATGTTAAGAGTAAGAGTGAGGAAGGAGAAGAGTGAGTGAAGAAGTCCGACTCGACTCCAGGTCAAAGGCAGTGGAGTAAGACGAGGAGGGGGGGGGGTTCAAGGATACGGAGTCAAAGGTGTTTTAATCGCAGCGAAGCTTAAAAATCTGTCAAGGTGACTAATCCTCTTTGGCTCACAGCGAATCGAGGGGGGAATGTGACCTTCAGCGGCACTAAGAACCCTGGAGACACAGGCAGAGACGAAATCTCAGCATTCTTGCAAGAGCATTTTAAAATGCCATCATTGCCTCTTATGTTTATCCCAATACAGTCAACAGTGGTACTACCCTACACATCAGTCATCAGATAGATACATCAAATCCAATTATCAAGCATGTTATATGCTGCAGTACAGCCTTATGTAATTCTCAAGTGTAACGTTCCTGCAAGAGCAAATTAAAACCTCATCATCTTTAACTTGAAGGCTTAGGTTCAGCTTTATCCCATGAAATTTGGTTTCATGTGGTCAAATGATTGCTAGATTTAATATACTTTATTTTGAAACACAGGTTTACAATGAATATATCACATGATGCCCACAGTACCCTTCATATATTGTACCATTTGACTGGTGAATTTATGCAAAAGCGTGCTTTAGATTTGACACAAAAAAAAACGGTGTAGTCTTTAAATGCCACATGCAAAACATCTCCCAAGAATAGACTATTATATATACTTACGTATATATCTATCATCTGTCTGCCTGTCTATCTATCTGTAACACAGCATCAAAAGTCAGAAAGAAAACTACATCAGAACTAGTCCCACTGATTTAGTGTGAGAACAGTGCATGGAGTTACACATGTGAGAGGTGTTTCAGTCTATTTCCCCATTTCTGACTCTCACAACATTAAATCTCTTCCCTGCAGCCGGCAGTTTTGCATGTTGGTTAGAGAGGTTGTCTAGCAATCAGAGCTGCCACCACATCACCACATATTAACCTGCTCCACAATGAGAGGTGTTGAAAACCAGCTAATATAAAGCTAAATATTGCGTTACGAAAGACAGCTGCTTATAAATTACACTTGTGGTTGTATCTGTTATGCTAAAATAAATCACACTCGTACATGAGCATCCCGTTCCCACTGAAGCCTCATTGGGAGCAGACCTTCTACCTCGTACTGTACACAAAACATACACACATTCGCTCAGGCAGAAAAAGTAATTTGGGGTATAAATGTTGTAAATTTAGTCCTGGCCACACACAGGGTGGGCTCTGATGAAACAAGGCCTCCCTATGTGAAACTTGGCCAGACCATGAAAGAGCAACATTAAGTCCTGTCCTGTCCTGGGCCGGCTGGCTGGGACATTCCTGAGATAACTGGCAGAGCCTCACAGCTCCAAGGAGTCACTAGAGGAGCGGGAGGAGGAGGAGGAGGAGGAGGAGGAGGAGGAAGGTAGGTCACAGTTTGCCCTGCCAGTCTATGAGCAACAACATACAGGCCCATAGTATGTTTAGCAGGTCAGAATCAACAGGGCATGCTCATATTTCAATGACTTAAGAATATGATGTATGGTCACATATTGTAGACAGGTATTGTAGCAGGTCTTGCAGCTTGGATAATGAAAACAAGCAAATGTTTGTGGTGCTATAAAAAGCTCAGAACGCTTTTTTAACTGGGTTTCTTATCAAGTCCAAGCCCAGATAAGAATGTCTCACAAGCAGCCTGATCAGTGTGACTTTGCGACCAATAACAATACTTTATAGAGCTGTACTAGCTCAAATTACCTCTCAGATCCCAGCTAGGATCCATTAGTTGTTTACAGACTCAGATTATAGGGCGGTCAGCATTGCACAAGTCCGTAAAAATGCATCCATCCTGCTTTAGCACTCCATTAGCACCACACTGGCTACTGCAGCCCCATTCTTTCTCTAATGTTGTGAAGTTGAGTTCAGTACCATATTACAACATAAAATTCATGTGTGTCACTTGCACGTTCTGGCAGCTTTAAAAGGGCACTTCTTTTCTAAAGATTTTTTCTTTGGCAGAGCGAAAAGTGCAGCAGTAATTCAAGTACTGCATACAGCACATGCAGTTGAACTGGGATCCATGAAACTACAAGTCAGGAACCAGTTACAAGCTTATCACTGCTGGATTCCCATGTCATGAAAGCAGCAACAAGGCTTCATTAATCTGGGTTGCCAGGATGAGAGAGCACCCATCTGGCAGGTGTGACAGCTCCTGCTGTACGCCTGGTCACAGCCAGCCAGGGTGCCATAATATAATATCGACACCGCCTTAGCCTCATGCAGTGATTCAATTCAGACAAACCTGTCAGACAACAAGCTGACTAAGCACAAACCTTGCAGGACTGGGTGGTCAAAGGACTCCCCCCTACAAAGAAAACATGTTTATATCATAGATTATGCTTCAATCTAAACCACTGCCTGTCTATTGAGCCACTAGTCAAGAGAGAAAGCCTTGTTATAGAAACTGACACGTTCCTTTTAAGGGCTTGTTTCCTGGCTGTTTGGTGTTTTTAACAAATCACATCAGAAACTCGCAAAATCACTCAGCACACGTGAGGTATTAGCTTATTTAGGCTATACAAAAAAAGACCATCCAGTGATCAGTTTGCTTCTGTTTCTGCTTCTGCTTCTGTGTGACCCTCTTACTGTATTGGGATCATGGAAGTGCTTGTCTGTGTGTTGAGTGGAGCCTGTAAAACCTGTTCACATCGAGCCCCAACGGGGGAACATACCGCAGCTGAACACTGAAGCGTGTCAGGGCAGAAGACACACACACACACACACACACACACACAACAGAATGCATAGGAAAACTCTGAAATATGAGACTTGCTCTCGCTACAAAGACAGGGATTCATATTCTTGTCTCTGAAGGGGATTGACCTGAGGGAGATGTGCTGAACCAGGTCACCTGAGCAGTGGCCAAAACCCCCAGAGAGCATCACACCTGCGCTGCTCTGACTCACTGCTGGCTGACTGCTAGGAGGAGAGAGAAGGAGCGGTCTGTGTTGTCACAACAGTCAGATGTGGGGCGTATAGCACATGCCCAGTGCCACGTTTTACCCACTTAATATCAAATGATTAAAAAGATCAATGCACATTTGCATGTACTCGCAAATTCATTTAATCTAAGCTTGTGACACTGATGTATATTTTGATGAGCATTTCATTAAACCAAAGCTAAATTTACATCCATACTGCTTGGGTGCATTTTCTTAAATATGGAGTCTTGAATCTTGACGCTATCCTCTCCTCTTTTTTTTTTTTTTTTAAACTCAAGGCTGACTATCTGAGCAGGACTGAACTGGAACAGACACACCCTTTGTAAAGAGAGGAATGGTGCAGGGAGGAAAGAGGGAGGGAGGAGGAAGAAAGGACAGGAGGGAGGGAGGGAGGGAGGGACGGGTGAGGCCTGAATCTGAGCTTCCTCCATGTGAAGTTGGCTGCTAACCAGACAGGTTAGTTAAGAGTCTGTGTATATAGTGTGCCACAAGTAGTCCTGTGTGAATTAAGCTAAAGGTATTCAGACACATATGGGTAAACACTTTCATGCCTAGGCACACACAGACACAGACAAAATGAAAAGGGGGAGTAATTTCATAACATCAGGAAATCTAGCCTACACTGGAGAGGCATATGTGGACAATGCAGCCTGTACAGACAAGTGCTTCCTATAAAGATTTCTGTAGGGCAGGGACTATGGAAGAGAATTAGCATATTACAACATATGGTGCAATACCTTTCTCTGTGCATTGTCTCTAAATAATAACTAAGGTAAAACAGTAGGAAGAGGCAGGGTCCACTGAACAAAGTAATCATTGTTTTATCAAAAATGAAATGGGATAAGATTAGACCCAAGTGATCCATTGTGGACTTGTGAAGATCAAAGGGTTGAGCACAACGTTAACACAGCCAGTTAGAGTTACTGGGATAAACCATACTAAAAATGCACTCATGCTACTCTAAGGCAGATTCAAACAAATTGCATGCAGTCAGTGTCCTGCAGAAACCTCCAAACTTAGTTTTTCATTTTACTGCAATCACTGAAAATGTTTCATGAGCTTGAGACCAAGCCAAACTAATAAAATACACTACTATAAAATGCACTATGAAACGCATATACGGCTGCCAGCAGTAATTGAGTGGAATGTTTTTGCATGACACTGATGGTGATGTAATGAACCAGTGTGTTGAACTGTCTTGTCTCTACCTTGGGTCTCCTTTGCTCATGTTGACGCTGGCTGGATGCAAAACTGTCTGGTTCCCCTCCACCTCCACCACACATTTTGTCTTTAGATCCTTTTCTGAAAGGAAACAAAGAACCAGGAGCAAAAGAAAGTGAGCTATACATGTGTTTGCATGATGAAATGAATGACTTCAAATGGAAGTCTACAGCTGCAGCACACTGTAGATTGCAGATGGTTGAAAAGGGAATTGGGTGCTTCATTTAGTCATTTTGGCATCTTGAAAAGCGATGTGAAGTGAAAAATAAAGAGGTCTAATTGGTATAGCTGAGTTTTTAAAATGCATTATAGAAGTGTCAACTATATTGGTCATCATAACTTTAGTAGTAGTCACACATAGCACTCATCACAGCAAAACAGGTGGCATACGCCGTCTGTGTGCCAGTTCCTCGTGATCACAACACCGACAGCCCTACTTGGAGAGGCAGGAAATAGTTTTATTGTTGATGATTCATCCATGCCTTGCCTGTGCAAACACAAAGACCTGTTCACTGCTCCCTAACCAGTCAGTAAGGAAAAGCAGGGTCAGACCTTGCACAAGCGGCTCTTCCTCATTCCCACCTACAAGGAAAATAAAGGAGGAGACAGTGCTGGAACGTCCTGTCATAACCGGGGGTTACATGTACAGTCAGGTTTTCCAAAGTTATGGTTAATTGCTTTTGATCAAAGATATAGTTGATCAAAGTAGTTGATCATATTTTACTTTATCCTTAGTATTTATCCTTTTATCCTTATTTATCCTAGTATTGATTTGAATGTTACTCTTCTCCATCTCTGTCCTTTTCTCTTAATTTAATTCCTGTTTTGCACGGTTCCATTGCTTTTTTAGATTCATTTGGAGTATTCTGCTTTTATTTTTTGACTGTCAAAAGCACTTTGTAAACTCTGTTTTTAAAAGGTTCTGTATAAATAAAGTTATCATTATTATTATTATTATTAGTATTATTATTATTATTACTTTCAAAAACCTTTGGTGCAGGTCCGATGGAAAGGTATTAGCATGTCAAATTGAAAGAAAGCATCAAGCTGTTACACAAGTTTATCCACTGATAGTTCAGTCCTGCTTAACTTTTGTCAGACTAATTTCAGCCACTGAAAGTAAGTAAAACATATCACTGTACATGCATTTTAGTCGCAATTCTGACTGGAAGTGATGTCACTGTCCCTTCCATTTTTTTTCCATTTCCAATTTCCCACAGCACTCCTGCCAAAATAGCGAACATGCACTTTTCCACAGCCGAGCAAAATGGGCCTTTTCAGAGCGTGAGGAGGGAAAAAAACTAATTCTATAAAACACAGGAATGAAGCCTCTATTGTTTGTTGAAGACTGCAGCCCAAATGACAAATTAGCTCTGGCTGCACAAACTGACAGAATGAAATGTCACAGAAATTGTGTTTTGGAGAAGAGAAGTGGATGAAATAATGAAAATGTCTTGTTTGACCCTTTTGGTGGAAACCCGACTTGCCAGGAGCTGGATGGTCCAATTCATGAAACTGAACTAAAGTGACTGTCACAAGGTTTCTGTCACATTGACTCACCTCTCCTGTTCATTGGTCGGACACGGACAGCGACCTTTACATTGGAGTCATTCAGGCTATTGTCATCCATGACGCCAGCTGATCTGGAGCAAATGAATGAATGAATGGACAAAAAACACAGGGAAATTCATTGACAACATGGCTATCATGCTCAGCCATGTGTGAAATTACAACAAAAAATCATATGTTTACCACTTTATTTCCCCTAAACTGCATCTCAATACACTTATTTGTTTTGTCAACATGCAGCTCCCATTGCGTGGGACACAAACGTCTCTATAAATAAACACAATACGGCGACTTGTTTCTGCTGATTCTCACATTATTCATATGGCAACCCGTCACCAGACGGCTAGTATGAACTTCTACGAAGACAAAATCATTTAAAGTACAATATAGTCTTCAGTACAGAGGACTGACCGTGTAAAACGAGTGCGCAGTTATTTCCCTGTCCCGCTCCTGCAGGCACCTTCAGCCTCACCGCGGCTAGCTTGACACGCTAATGTTAGCTGGATAACAGGAACAAACATGCAAAGTGGGAACACATACTGTATTTTAATGACCACACCGATAAATACAACTGACCACAGTAGAGTGCCGAATGGAAATACACTTCAATCCCCCCCCCACCCCTAAACAAAACTTACGATTGACGGCAGTTCATTCTCTCGGCTCTTCCACCTGTTGCATTTCCTGAAACTGCCCGCAGAGATCAGTCATGCCATGTCAACTTGAAGCTAAGGGGATTTGCCGTGAGATTTTAGTGGGCTCCCAAGTTGCGCTCTGCTCTGCACAGACTTGTATACGTGATTTGGGAAGTTTCAGTGCCGCGGTGTCCATCCACATGCGTTACAAATCTACGCTCTTCCTTTAAAAGATTTTCCCGAAAACAGTTATGACAAATTCAGCAAAACATCGTTATTCGAAGTTAAGTGAATTAACACGACACGCATGAAAAACGCGGCATTGTTTTAGTGTTAGAAACTGGAATTATTGGAAGTAACTTTATTATGAAAGGCGCTTTTACGCTATTTTACGACGGTTCGGTTGCCGAACGGCAGGAGCCGTGTGTTGACGCAGCGTGGCGATGTTTACAATTTTCTGACAGTTCTGTCGGTTTTAAAAACAGATGTAGTTCTCTCTAACAAGCATCCACTTAAGTCGAGTTGGACTGTCTGCCTATAAGAGGAAATGGGGAAGCCAAAGAAGAAGAGTAAGACTGTGAAACTGTCTTTCAAATATCTGAAATGACTCTCTGAGTTGGACAGGCTGGCTGTAGCTTGTTGCTAATGCTAACTGCATGTCCACTCTGCCTCCGTCTCATAACATGATGACACAGTGGTTACATAGCTAAAGACATCTTACTTTAAAAGTTGAAATGTTTGTGGGTGTGAAACATTTCTAAGCCTCTAGTGATTAAGTTGTTAACGTTACTGTTTGGAGATATCTTTGAGCAATTTTACGCTTATTGATTAGAATTCTATTTCTGTCAGAAAGTACTGGGAAGTATGGGGGTATTTGCTGGTAAAATGTATTACATTGTTTCAAAATGGACGGTTGTAACATACCAACTAACCTGCACTTTGCCAGGTGATCTGAGCCGAGCTGAGCTGATGATGATGACCATTGCTGATGTCATCAAGCAGCTGGTTGACGCTCATGAAGAGGGCAAAGATATCAACCTCAACAAGTAAGTTTCCCCCTTTACTGTATAAACAGACAGCCACTTGTAATACTGATGTATTTACTTTTGAAAGGCATACTGAAAGCCCTCCATTACATTTATATGGGATGTCCCTGGCTGAGAAGTCATTTAGTCTATTTTAAGGTATTATTAAAGAATTTAACTCAGTCAGTCAATCAATAAACTAATCTCCAGCTCCTTCCTTAGCCACTACTGTAGGACTCATAGGACAAATACTGTAAAGATTCCTTGGTTATCCTATCTAATAGCACAGTCTTCAAAGTGTTGTTAGGCTAACACAATTTAAACCCTTCATTTCCACATACACATCCAAATATAACATAATTTTAGCTAGATTTACGTAACCAGCCATCTCCATGATTTAATTCACTTTTATTTCGTTTGCATGCTTGCCAATTGGAAAAAAAGACACCCTCTTACCACATTCTACTATTGAATATTCTACTGTTTCTCTCCCAACCACTCTCATGTGTTTTCAACAGAGTGAAGACTCAGACATCAGCTAAATATGGTCTTTCAGCCCAGCCTCGGTTGGTGGACATCATCGCTGCCGTCCCACAACACTACCGCCGCGCCCTGGTGCCTAAACTGAAGGCCAAACCCATCCGCACTGCCAGTGGGGTAGGTAGCCCAAACTTTCCTGTTATCACCCTGTCCCTTTCTGGGCTTGTAGCCAAACACTTGATTTGCATTGTGCATCCTGTTAGCTAAGTAGTTTGAAGAATTGTGTAATAAACACTACTGTAGTATTAATCGCAGTACACAACGCAACATCCGTGTGTATGGTAACATATGACTTGTTCTGTAATTGGATCATTTATCTGGCATTAAACTCTGGATTCCTCAAAATGCCTCGGAGGCAGTACAAATTTTCAGTCTCCCTCATTCTTGAGTAACAATACAATGATGGGGTCTGTCCACTTTCAATTCAGTCAATTCATCTGATGGAGCTTTACCTATCGAAAAAAAAAAATCTATTAAATGAAAAGACAACCCTGAACAACACAGCATACTGTGAGTGAAAGTGACTGTTGAGGTTGGATTTCAGACCAATGTTTGCCTCAAGAATGTACCTTTTTTGCCAGATTTTTCAGATCCCTAATAAGCAATTTGTCAGTAAAACACGAATAGTCAGAAGAACAATTACAAAATTGTGTGCTTGTCATCTGTCCAGATTGCAGTGGTGGCTGTGATGTGCAAACCCCATCGCTGTCCGCACATCAGCTTCACAGGCAACATCTGTGTGTAAGTCTCCCAACATCTGTCCTCCTATTAGCCAAACCCAGTCTAGGGATTTTGATGGTATTTGTTTAATAGTTTATTCTTTGGCACATAATAACATTTGTCCAAACTTTAATTTAAAATTGGGCACTGTAGATGTGAGTAAAGCCTGACTATGTTGACTATGACAAATTTCCATACTTGATTGCATCTTTTATGTTGCAACAATTTATTTTTCATTATCACATGTTGAAGTATTTAATGTTATCATATTCAATGCAACTCTTAAATCAACTTCTACTTTGGCAGCTACTGTCCCGGTGGACCTGACTCAGATTTTGAATACTCCACACAGTCTTACACTGGCTATGAGGTGAGATACTGTTTTGCCTCATGATCTATACAAGGCATCCATAGTGTGGGTTTACAAGCACACACTATACTGGATAAAAGCTTGTATTCTGGTTAAGATTTTCTTTGGAATAAGCTGTGTATGCGGTTCCCAGATTTTCCTCATATTAAATCATATTCTTTACATACAAATAAAGAGCATTCTAATTATTACAATGAAAAAATAACTTACAAAGTATATATAGGTACATCCCAGATATATTATCATGCTTTCTCATAATCAGGATAACTGATTATCTGGGTTACTGTAAATTATATGATGTTAACAGGTTACAATTCAAACTGAATATTTGACTATCTTATGATTATGCTTTGCATGTTAGCACACTCATTGAGTCTTAAATTGCATATACCTCTTCGAAACAGAATTCAAGTTTATTATCCCTGTAATCTCAGATGGTTCAGTCAATATTTGTGATCATGAGCAACTTGATCTCAAAGCTAGAATCCAACCTAGAACCAACTTTTGAATCTGTGATGTCATCCAAAGAAAAAATCTAGGTGAATAGTGTGTTGGATGTGTAGATTAATAAAAGACTGTTTTTGAGCTTTGGCATCTTCATGAACTTTCTTTCGTAGTAGTAACAAAAGATATGAACCAGAAAGCTTGCTTACTTCCCTATAAATTCACCTTGTGTCAGTGTCACTGTGTCCAGAATGTCGGTCTCTTATTCACCATCATTGAAGCAGCTCTTGGGTTTCTCTTTTCACTGCATCATTAAGAGTCTCTCTCATTGTTTCCAGCCTTGAGAGAGAATTGCTCAGTTTCACAAATCAAAGACTGAACTATCAAAGATTGTAGGCATCAGATGTAAATTTGGTTTGAGATGAATTTTCCTTTTACAGTTTGCACATTACACATCTGGGTGCTAAATCTTTTCTATTCCTCTTTCTCTTTCCAATAGCCAACGTCCATGAGAGCCATCAGAGCGCGTTATGACCCGTACCTTCAGACCAGACATCGGGTGGAGCAGGTCAGTGTCACCCTACAGTATACACCCATTTTATGTCTCTCTATGGCTCTTCAGTTTATATAGGCTTGGATCGCTATTACCGTGTCAAAGGAATACATTTTATTTAGCTGCTTGACATAGCATCTGCTGTGTAGTTGCTATGCGATTGTCCTCCTTACATTCAGGATGTGTATACTAATGTTTGTTGGAGCTTCTGATGTCCTTGGCTTGCATACATGTATAAATCATGACCAGTGATGATGAATTTAGTCTGCTGTAATGAGTATCATGGCTTTTGCCCGCATACAGTGAAGAACTACAGTGTCAAGTGATAAGTTTGCCTCTGGGTGGTTTCTCTGCCAAGAGCTATAAATTGTCTTCAAAAACTCCTTGAAAAACTTGAGATTTGTGGCACTTAAAAAAAAAAAAGAAAAGCCAAGACTTGACCTCAATTTTGCCATTATTTTTATTGATGGCAGCATTAGTCTAATGCAGTTGGGCAAAATCGTCCATCAGAGCAGCAGTGGTTTATGTAGTGATGTGTTAGTCTGATCTGTGCTTTCGTCAGTCAGTCAATGTCTTATCCACATTCCAGTGTTACCCAATTATGGCTAAAAGTATAATATTACATGATATTGTGATCATTGTAATTAGGATTACTGTTATGCTAACTAGGGAACAAAATTATTTTACTGCACTTTTTGAATCTTATATCAGTATTTTAACGATTTTCAACTACAGCTGCTATTCTAAATTCAATGTAATAAAATGTCTCAGTATTGCCATATTGTTCAGTTACCAGCTGTGTAAACTGAAATGTTTTGTTTGTCTTCTGTGTCGTCTCCAGCTGAAGCAGCTGGGCCACAGTGTGGACAAGGTGGAGTTCATCGTGATGGGCGGGACCTTCATGGCACTGGCTGAGGAGTACAGAGACTACTTCATCAGGAACCTGCACGACGCTCTGTCCGGACACACCTCCAACAACGTGGCCGAGGCCGTCAGGTGCTCAATGACATCACACTTCACTGATCCCTGTAGGGAAACTCTCTTTTCACTTGCCGTCTTTCAGGGAGTGGCAGGACAGATGCGTGCAGACACAGGGGGATTCAACCTGGGTCCTGTAGTTGAATCTCTCACATTTCATTACAGCTATTATATTCTATTATATTCTGTATAGTCCCAGGGTTCTGAAGTTATGGGTACAGAATCCAATATTGGGCGTAATTGCTTGTTTGAACATGGCAGTGGCAGTCAAGTACTTAAATTATCCTCCTGTGAAAGGTGTCAAGAGCATTACCTCATTCATTCTGTAACACCAGTTGGATTTAGCCCCTTTTTAAAATTGATCCTCTGTTTTCACTATTTCTACAGACCTGCAATTAAGTTTTTATTTGGTGCAGTTTTTCTTGCTTTCTTTTTCCTGAGGTCTCTTAACACCATGATACTGATACAGAGCCACATTTCGAGGCAAAGTTAACTGTCAATGTTTATTTTTTCCACTATAGTTTCTTAAAGCTCAATTCTAAACTTCTTCTAAACGCAATATTATGCATCTACAGTATGCCTCACAAAATTTCTGATGTATTTAGGCCCTGTGTGTGTCTGTGTGTGTGTGTGTGTGTGTGTGTCTGTTGTATACTTTATAACTACTCTGTATGACATCTGAAGATAAGTAATGGCTCTCTCCACCAGAGGGAGCTATTCTATCATTTCATAGATACAGTGTTGTGTTTCCCCTTCATTCACTCAGCAGCAGTTCTCCCTCACTACTGGATATCTGCTCCTACTGAAAGTAAAAGTCATCATCCAGACTTGTTGACATTCACTAAGGAGATACATTTCGTTTCAAGATTCATTTTTAGTCCTCACAGTAGAAGCCAGCTTGTTTTAAAATATTTTTCTGTGGTGCACCACATCAGAAGTGTCCTAGTATGTTTTTATGAACCATTGCCCCATGGTTACCCCCTCCCGAAACCCACCATCACCACCACCACCAAATATCCTAGAGGAAGCAAAGCAACAGTGACTATCTCCACAAATTTAAGCCATCAAATAACCCCATTCAGAGTTCAGGTGGAAAGTGAAGGCAGTCTCACCAAGTTTCCTTCAATTGCTTCGATTGATTCCTCACCTACCGAATGAAATTAGGTGTGTGTCTGCCCAATATGGATTTGAGTAACAACTTTTTAGATCACTTGGAGAAGATTGAGAGTCGGGGTAGAAATGCGAATTTCTAGAAGGGGTGGCTGAACGTCACACAGATGATTGAACAAAATAATGGCTTTTTCCACAGGACTGAGGCTATTTGTTTTGCAGTGGGGGCCATTTACTTCGCTAATGCCTGATAAGACCCGGGACGTGTGTGTGTGTGTGTGTGTGTGTCTGTGCTGTGTGTGTGTGTTTCTTCCCATTTATATATGTCTGTTTGTCCTTGTCTGTGTGTGAATGTGTGAAAGTGTTTGCGGGACGGTGTGTGTGCGTCAGGAACCATGTAGGTGTGAGTAGGTGCTTGGCAGGATTTGACCCGCGTTTGCTATCAGCAGGGTTCGTTAAGATGCTATGATTGCAGTAATTGTGGTGACCGCTAATCAGTTTGAGACGGGGGAGGCGCTGGCTTTGACTCGGGACAGCCCTTATCTCTGCCACAGTCAGTGTGTGTGTGTGTGTGTGATGTGGTTTATGCAGGGTTGTGTTTGTATGTGTCTTTGTGTGTGTGTGATGCCCAGTGAGCGTGTCTCTCTGGCTCCCACCATGCTCAGCCCCTGTCTGATCAGATCACAGCAGCGGGCTACCTGGAGATAATCGCCTGAGATAATAGACTTTTTATTGATTCATTTCATACAATCTGATCATCCTCCCTGGAGCATAAACTCCTGTAATTGGTGTAAATCAGCCAGCAGACTGTAAAAGATGGACAGTTATTGCCAGCATATACAGAGTCAGAAGGAATATGAGCTGGCACGATGGGTGGTAATGGTCAAAGGAGCAGCTGGAGTGGAGAAAATGACAGCTGGCTAACGTGGTGAGACGAGATGTGTCTGTTTGGCCGCTTGTATTGTTTTTATGATTCCAATCAGTGGCTCAAACAAGTTTGTACGTAGCATTTTGAGTCAGATTCAGACTAGATGAAGCTCTGAAAATATCTATAAAACATCTTTGTAATAATGTGTAATATTTGCTTTCAAAACTTGTTTGGCCAAGGAAAGCTCATGTTGTCAAAATGGAGGTTGCAGTACCGTATTAATCCCAAAATGTACCAGCTATTGTTCTTATATTCAATATAGCTTGTGCTTATGACTGAGTGGGTTTAAATCTCAGCTCCTGCTATGCTGTCACGTTCTTTCCTCACTTGCCTGTATGTCTGGAGAATACATTTATAAAACAAGACAAGGAAATGTACTTGATGCATTACCTCTACTCACTACATCCAAAGAAGTGTATGTTCATTTTAGTTTCCTTGTTTCTTGAACTCTGGATCAGGATGCAGCTGGCCTGCTGCTGCTGCTGGATTGATACACTAGAAGATCGGCAATAGTTTTTCATGAGCCTCGGTCACAGGATGAGAGGTTAAAATTATCCTTTGGTGATCATGCTGAAAAGCTTTAAGGCCCCCTTGCTTTTGGAAGTGGGCTAAGGCACAAATATCACCTATATTATTCAATATTTTCTATCACCTTACTGTTTCCTTATAGACAAATAACAATACGGATCTGTAAAGATCTGAATAATGATAATATGACACAAAATAATCAAGCCTTTACGTCTCTTAACAGGATGGTTTCAGAATAACAAATAGGTCGGTTATTTTATTAAGTAATTTAGGCTTGTAACTGCCTTCTGATGCAAAGTATGCACTCGTTATTGTCTCATTTAAGTTTCTTTACACTAAACAAATTCAATATTTACTATAATTTACTCTGTTTCCTTAGCTTTTTTTATTGCATATTGCTGTGTGTCCTTACTGTGAGGTTAGTGATACATTTCAGGATAATGAACCATAAAGACGGTAAATTAGCAGCCTGTAAATTGATGTTGCCAAATGATCTCAGCAATACATTTTATTCATATGGCGCTTCCCAAGATACTTATAATAATCTAATTAAAAAAGCAGCAGTTGATAGGAAAATAAGAACATAAGAACTCATAAGAACATAATATGAGCAGAAACGACTCGTTCCCCTGCAGGTACTCGGAGCGCAGCAACACCAAGTGTGTTGGAATCACCATCGAGACTCGGCCGGACTACTGCCTGAAGAGACACCTGAGCGACATGCTGGGCTACGGCTGCACACGGCTCGAGATAGGAGTCCAGAGCGTCTATGAGGACGTGGCCCGCGACACCAACAGGTCAAAGCGATGGATGAACAGATGGATGAATGGGAGAGAAAAGATGGAAGTGTGGATTAGGGATGCACCTAATGTTTATTTTCATTATTGATTAATCTACTGATTATAGAAAATGTCTAGAAAATGTAAAAAAAAATATGACAAATGCCCATCACAAGTTACCAGAACCCAAAGTGAATGTTAAAATTGCTTACTTAGTCTGACCAGCAGCCAAAAAAACACAAAGTATTCATTTAATAATTTTATGAAACAACTAAATCTTAGTGTTTGTGAAGCTGTAACCAGCAAATGTTTGGTATTTTTTACTTGTACATGACTAAAACAAAGTGTTTAGTTGGTGGATGAATGAATGAATGAATGAGTCAGTGGATAGATGGATACAAAAGTCGGTGATGTATGGAAGGTCCGATATATGGATGAATGGATGAACATTGTACTTGTGGGCTTTGCATCTTAACTCTATGTTCCTGTGCATGTGTGTTTATTCCAGAGGCCACACGGTGCGAGCGGTGTGCGAGTCCTTCCAGCTGGCGAAGGACGCCGGCTTCAAGGTGGTGGCACACATGATGCCCGACCTGCCCAACGTGGGCATGGAGCGGGACGTGGAGCAGTTTATTGTAAGTGTTCAGAAATGAGAGTTTTGGTGTTGTTGTTTTCAGAATTTCAGGCTATTTAGACAAAAGGTTTCCATTTGTTTCTTACTTGAACTTCGTTTTCCCGCTTTTCTCTTTGTAACTGATCATTAACCATGCCCTCTCTTTCAAAATTCACTGTCAAAATGTCAATTAAGGATCAATTCAGAATCTGAAGTTTTTCCACCGATTATTTCCAGCTTTTTTATGCTGTGCTGATTGTCTCAAAGCTTAGTTTGTGAATCGACAAGCTGTGAAACCTGAAATTGGTATATAAAGTGGTATAAATGTACTGTTACGATTCTGATATCATTTTGTATCAGTGGGTATCATCAGTTTGGTAGGGTAGTTTTTGATTTGCAGGGGGAGGCGACTCCACATACTGATACCAGAGAAACAAAATGAGCTGCAGTACTTTTCACAAAAAAAAAGTTAAGTGCCAAGTAGATCATTAGGGTTACTGTTTGTGACAGTAACAGTCATGTTTTTGTCTTTTGCTCAGCATCAGGATGTGTCATCACAAGTAATTTCACAGTGGTATACTAATGAGTAAGTCCTACATGTAGCATCTTTAAATAGAAAACCGAGGAGTTAGTCCCGCAGTCCCCAACATGATGTGACTCAAATGCAAAATATTGTCAGATGTCTTTCTCCAACAGCAGGCTCACTTGCACCCCTGATTGAAAACAGGGCCATAATATTAATATGCAGAATCAGATTATGCTCCTTCCCAGGGAGTCTGACTGTAGGATGTAAATGAAGACCCAGTTTGAGACTGTATGTATTTTCATCTCAGTTTGGTTTATTTGCACAGTGATAAAACAGAAGTGAAGTGATTAAAAACGCAGCGATGAAAGGAAGATAAAGGAAATAAACAGATTGCTAATTTGCGCAGGTGAGACTAAAAAAATCACCCCAAGGGTTTTATCACGACATCTCGCTGCAAAACAGGCAAAAGGGAGAAACAACCTCTCCTTCTTTTCTCTTTCTTTTCAATCTCTTTCTTATTTTATTACTACTTGTGTGGGTGAGCGCTGGCTTACAGTGTGGTGACGCAGTATTTCACATTACAGTGAATCAGTCTATTACAGAGGTGAAATGAGTAAAAAGCTTGATTTCCTCTGTAATGAACTACCCATTAAAAAAAAAACCCAAAGACGGCAAGAGAGCGGAGGGCAGCTCAGTCGTAACGTGGAAGTACCTGCTTGACTCAGCTTCGTTACCGACCGGTAAACTTAAATTGGACTTTTTTCAGAGTTGGGTGAAAGCAAAGCGAAATTTCATTTTCTGTCTTATTTGTTTACAGGGGAGTTTTTATGAACGATGGGGTCATTGTTGGAGCTCGCCGAGTAAAATGGGAAAGTTGAATGTACGGCGATGAAAGCATTTAGGGCGTCGTCGATCTTCTGAGCATCAACAGCTCTAAGTGTTTCATTTCTCACAGAGTGATTCAAGTCGAGGGAAAAATAGTTCATGTCTTCCAGCAGATTAGTTACATTTCCTGTGTGTGTGTGTGTGTGTGTGTGTGTGTGTGTGTGTGTGTGTGTGTGTGTGTGTGTGTGTGTGTGTGTGTGTGTGTGTGTGTGTGTGTGTGTGTGTGTGTGTGTGTGTGTGTGTGTGTGTGTGTGTGTGTGTGTGTGTGTGTGTGTGTGTGTGTGTGTGTGTGTAGACACTACCAGTCAAAAGTTTGGACACACCTGATTGAATGTACAATGTTTTTCAGCATCTTAAAATCGATTTTTGATCTAAAGGCTTATGCTTAAATGCTTGAAGTTTGTTTCTTAGACAAATATAAATAGTGAAGTTGATGCCTGTGTATGAATTTCTTTCCAAAGCCTTTGTCTTTCCATCAAGGCAAAGGGCGGCTACTTTAAAGAATGTCAAATATAAAATAGTTTTGATTTGTTTAACACTTTTTTGGTCACGGCATACTTCCATTTGTGTTATTTCATAGTTTTGATGCCTTTACTATTATTCTAAAATGTGAAAAATAGTAAAAAATAAAGGAAAATGTGGTGTGTCCAAACTTTTCGCCACCACACTCCTGTCTAAATGTGTGTTTGAAGAGACCCTCGAAGAGTCTCTCCTCTTCTTCTCTCTCCTTTCCCATAACACTGTCCCTCTTCCTACCTCCATCTCTTTCCTCTTTCTTTCTTCATCTCCCATTACGCAATCTCCCCTCTTCTCTCTTTTCTGTCCCGTCGCACGATCTCTCTGTATGTTACCCCTCCTCTCCCATCACGCTATTTATGCTTGTCTCTCTCTCCTCCCATCACTCATCTCTTTTTATGCCTCTGTCTCTCTCCTCTCCCATCACATTATCTCTCTTTATGCTTCTCTCTGTCCTCTCCAATCATAATTTCTCACTTTATGCTTTGTCTTCTCTCGCGTCGGACCATCTCTCTTCGTCTCTCTGCTCTCCCATCACACTATCTCTTCTTTCTCCCATCACTTATGTCTATTTATGCTCGCCTCTTTCCGCTCCCATCACTCATCTCTCTTTCTGCTCCTCTGTCGTCTGCCATCACACAGTTTCTCTTCTTCTCTCTCCTCGCCTATCGCTCCATCTATTTCTTCTCGCTCGTCTTGCTCCCCTTCCACCTTCGCACCATCTCCCTTCCTGCTTCTCTTCTCTCTTATCACACTATCAGTACCAGCTTATGCAGCCTGTGTGTGACTCCCCTTTTCTCCCCCTCCTCTAAATTCCCATGACCCAGTTCTTTTTAGCGTGGAAAAAACGCACAGCTTCTTAAAAGTCTTCAGTCCAGGACCCAAACTAAATATATTCACACTTGTCCCGGTACCCCTCAAATACACTGGGACACCTCTCATGTAAAACACCCTGCACTACAAAACTTTGTTATGATTTTTTGTTTGTTTATTTCAAAGGAATTTGAGGATTTTATGAAATTGCATACAGTGGGAAATGACAGGAAAGACGGGAGAAAGAGAGTGTTTGGACATTTCCTAATTTTGTAGCAGAGCAAAACCAAAACTTCACATGATTGCACCTTTTTATTTAAAACATAACATGAGCTATTAACTAAATTCAATTTTGTGTTTTCATTTGGGTCTTTTGGTTTTTCACTTTTTCACATTTTTGTTACAAATGTGTTGTTCTGACTATCAGATAGAACTTTCCAATGACTATAATATTAATTTTCTGCCAAAATGTCACTCGCGCCTATTTTGCACCAAACCCTTGACAGTTTTTCACTCACAACAATGTGGCATATGCCTTAGTCTGCTGAATCACCAACACTTGGATATGTTTTAGCCACAATTTAGCTACTTATTACATGACATGGCGACCACCACCCAGACTCCAGCCCCCCCTGTAACCCTGAAAAGGATTAAGCTGATAGAGAGAATGAATAAATCAATGTACGGCGTGACTGAAAATTCCACCTCATGGATTTTCACATCTGAGGTTTGCTCGCACCGTCTGGTAATATTGGCAAAGACGGCAAGTTAATGTTCCAAAATATGATGCAAACAGCAGTTGAGGTTTCAGTGGAAGGATGTGTATTAAATAAAGATAAAAGAGCATCTATGAAAATTGATAATTCAATTCATGCCTGTTCTTAAGTACCAGTCACCCGCTTAAGGAGGCAGGGATGTATCATTTTTCTTTTTCTTTTTGTTTTTTTCCAGGGTATCAGTTTTGGGTTGTTGTTTTTTTTTTTTACACGTTCCTACTTTTTTTTCACCATTATTGCCTACTTGTACACATTGTCCCAATCATATTCCATTGAGGGTTTAGTGCCTTAATGTCAGCTGAGGTCTCAAGACTGGTTTAGGATACAAGAGCTTATCGTCCAGTTAATGCAGTGCAGCATTTACTATCACATTAACTGAACATATAACCCACCGTGGGCAGCGGGCAACGGCCAGAGAACTTTGCATCCTCCTTGCGTCCACCGTGGTCGTCCTGATAATGGGATTCGATTACAACTTCCTCCCAGCCGGAGATCCTCTCTCACTTATCTCCCATGTACAGACGCTCCCTATCCCGAGGGAGGCGTCCCGAACGGGGTTCCACTCTGCCAGCCAACAGGAGTTGTGATACCCGATCTAAGATGGCAGCAGGCGCAGAATCCCCAAGTAGTCTCTATTAGTAATCGTTTTTTGTTATCGCAGGATTTTGTTATTTGTCAGATTGGATACCCCCCCCTCCCTTTGGGTTTATTGCGGGGCCACGTGGATCACGCCCTCGTGTGATTATGAGCTGTGACGAGGGAGAGATTATGCGATGCTGATATTGCGGCCTATTTTGGAGAACGAGCACCGATTTCCAAATCTTCACGGTTCTGATCGTGATTGCCAGCGCTGAGTAGAAGAGAATGACAGGAAATCACATTGATTTCCCTCACCGCGCTAAACCGGACAGCAAGATTCGTTTTCTTCAAGTGAATAGCTGGACACTGATGTGCTGCTCTTTTTAGATATTGGCTTTATTCAAGCTCACTGTATGTGGTTTATTTATTTGAGCCGAGGAATCAGCACTTCTGCAAATGCACCCTTTTTTTTTTCCTTTGATATTCAGCTATTTTTCCTTGGCACTGTCTGGCCATGTAGTCAGAAAGCATAAGAATACAATAAATCTTAGTGCGTATTTTTAGAACCACTCTCTATTGCTCTCTATTTCACTCTTTTTCTCTCACTTTCTTTCTCTCCTTTTCTCCTTTTCATTCCCTCTTAAGTCAAAGAAGCTCTATTGGCATGACTGTCAAAATGAATGATTTTACAATTAAGTGCAATCCATAAATATTATTACACAACACAGAAATGATTAGTCTGCGTGTTGTAGTAAAACAAACAATGGTTGATTAATTGATTTAAACAATGATTTGTGGAAAAGAGAGAGACTACATACTAGCTCAGGACAATTCTGTCATTGTTCCCGTCACTCAGGCTATAAAACTTATTGACAGATACTGATACTCAGTGTGTGTCAATAAGCCATAACCAGTAGTGTGTGTCAACTCAGTATCTGTCAACAGGCCAAGCTACTCTAATTTTGAATGAAACACATAGAAAGCAAAGAGAGAAGATAGTCAAGGAATGAAAACTAACATTTTGTCTTTTCATTTACTCTTTTTCTATGTCCCTGTTTACAAGAGACACATAAGAAACATTTTCAGTGTGTGGAAGCACAGAAATGCAGGCAGGAGTTGGGTCACAAAAATTGAATTAAAATGACAAGCATAACAAGGATCTGTGTGTCCTTTTTTACAGGAGTTTTTTGAGAATCCAGCATTCAGGCCCGACGGTTTGAAGCTGTACCCAACGCTAGTGATCCGAGGCACCGGTCTGTATGAGCTGTGGAAGACGGGCCGGTACAAGAGCTACCCGCCCAGCGCCCTGGTGGACCTGGTGGCCCGAATCCTGGCCCTGGTGCCGCCCTGGACCCGGGTCTACCGGGTGCAGAGGTGAGAGAGAGATGACTGGGCCTGATTTTAACTAAGGACAGCACAGCAGATAGAGCAAGACATTCAAAACATTGAGTGAAAACTTTTTCAGATAATACAAAAAAGGGATCATAGGTGACTGTACATTAGGTTTGGGTGATTCGACAAATACATCGGGGATCGTAAATGGACTGAATCCATCGCTGGAGGAAATTCCATTGCTGATTTTTTGCAGGTTTAAATTACTATTATTAATGTTTGGTAATTTATAATGTAGCCTAGTGCAAGACACTGAAATGTGACGGCACATGCAGGGACAAAAATATGCTCAAGTTGATGTTAAATTCATCCTTCATAATTCATTCTTCCTATTGGGAATGCACTGCGAACTAATACTTGTTCATGAGGTTTTTTTTTTTATCTCGACTGCAAGGACTTTTACTATAATTTATAATATAAAAATGCCCTTCGCTGTACGTTTAGGTCTCAATTCGGGTCACACCTATATTGTGGGTGTGTGTGTGTGTGTGTGTGTGTGTGTGTGTGTGCGTGTCTGTCTGTACCCCACAGCATGGATGAAAACATTGGGGACCAGCAACATATATGATAACAGTTTGTTGACAGGAGGATGTACACTATTGCCCAGCCCTACTGTAGATGTATTGTACATGTTTGCCTCTGTAATAAGTTATTTTTCTGTCATTTCATATGTGAATTCTCTCTCTCTCTTTCCCTCTACCTCCCTGTCCCTCTCTCTCTCTCTCTCTCTCTCTCTCTCTCTCTCTCTCTCTCTCTCTCTCTCTCCCTGCCCCCCCCACCTCTCTCTCTCTTTCTCCCTCCCTGTCCCCTCCCCCCCATCAGGGATATCCCCATGCCCCTGGTGAGCTCCGGAGTGGAGCACGGTAACCTGAGAGAGCTGGCTCTGGCCAGGATGAAGGACATGGGCACTGAGGTGAGACTGAAAGGCCTCCCATATTACAAAAAGACACCATGTCAGCTTCTTTTGAGTGCAGAGGGGTTAGTGGTTAATGGACTATTCCGGCTTGGATGCGATCCAGGTGGGCACCGTAGAACTCCCGTGGCGGCAGTTGCCAACAGATTAATGCTGACGGTTGGAATAATTTGCATGTATTGCTATGATAGAGTAAGTTAAAAGATAAAAAGCCTCCCAGGTATAGTTTGGAACCGTTGGAGCGTGGAATTGGAACGTCCTCGCACTTCCTCCCCCGTGTTACTATTGTAGAATATATGTGGGAAAGTACTTGAAGACAACTTTTCTGGATGTAGATCCACTCAGAATCCATTGATCCTGAGAATGCCAGGGTGATTGAGGCTTGTTGCACCGAACAGGCTCTCCAACACAAACCACTATGAGGCATAAGACCCCATGTCAGCTTCCATCAAAAAAGACTTGGGATAAAAAGCCTCATCCAAATCCATCATCAGAAAACACCTATTGGGTAAAGAACCTCCTGTAAGCTTCCATTAGAAGAAGCCATAGCATAACAGGACCAGTGCAAAACAGCTATCAGAAAGTGTTTATTGGCTAAGAGGCAAGTCAAAAATACCTAATAAAATAATAGCCTGTGAATAACCTGGAATTCAAATCTATTTCTTTGTTCCAAACATTAGATTCTCCAGAATGACTCGAGTTGTTCAGAGGTTCTAAAATGTGATTAAATAGATGATTTGACCAATTTGTGTCTGTCTCTATCTGCAGTGTCGAGATGTGAGAACCAGAGAAGTGGGGATTCAGGAGATCCACCATAAAGTGAGACCTTACCAGGTAAAAGGCAGCAGAGCACATTCACTGTCAAACAGGTGGAGATGGAAGGATGAAATGTTGTGATGTTGCCGCCCATGCTAAAACCTCATGGTACTGTAAGCTGCTTTGGATAAAGGCATCCACCAAATGCTGTGTATTTTTTATACAACCACTCCATTCACTCACATTGGTGTGTGTGTGTGTGTATGTTCAGGTAGAGCTGGTGCGGAGGGACTATGTGGCTAATGGCGGCTGGGAGACCTTCCTCTCCTACGAGGATCCAGAGCAGGACATCCTGATTGGCCTGCTGCGTCTGCGCCGCTGCTCCCCCCAGTCGTTCCGCCCGGAGCTGAAAGGGGGCGTGTCCATCGTCCGCGAGCTGCACGTGTACGGCAGCGTCGTCCCCGTCAGCAGCCGAGACCCCAGCAAGTTCCAGCATCAGGTGGATACATCATTTTTTTTTTGTTATTACAAAAAAGTAAACACTCCAGAGTTAGAATAAACTGAGGTGTGAACGTGCCCAAAAACTAAGATTAACCGGCTAATAAATCACAAATACCATAAGTCTTTTTTTTTTTTTTTTGTAAGAATGACCGATCTCTTTCTCTGTACCCGTCTCTCCTCCCTGTGCAGGGTTTTGGTATGATGCTGATGGAAGAGGCAGAGAGAATCGCCAGAGAGGAGCATGGCTCTGGCAAACTGGCCGTCATCTCAGGTGAGAGTCACAATAACACCTGAGAACATCATTTATCCCCTCCTTAGACATCCAAATGCCTGGTATACGAAAGAGATGTAATGATTTAAATGTGTCAATACAAAGAATATATTGCTAGTTGTCAAAATTTACTTGGTGAGTACAACTAAACGTACTGCAAGTGAAAACCTTTTGACTCTAAAATAGACCGTACAGGATGTTTTAGAATATGTGTGCCTTAATTTTTCATAGTGTGAATACATTTTGCACCATTTTAATGAATTTCAGTCATTCACACATTTCACTGATTCAAACAACCCCGTCTTTGCGGCATATGGATAAACAAGATTTAACATTTTTCAGCAATATCACAAAATCTTATCATATTAGATTATTATAGCTTGTCTTTGAGTAAGACTCTGAATCCCTCGCAGCTCCAGTGGTACCATTCTGTAGCTAACTCAGCGCTCTGGACAAGTGAAAAGAGAAATTCCCTACAGGGATCAATAAAGTATAATGTTAGTCATGACATGTCAGGAGAGCAGGTGTGACCTTTTCAAACAGTAGCTATGTTATTTTGGCATGATACATCTCAAACATGTTGTTTTCGTCTGTGTGTGGTCTGTTGTTCAGGAGTAGGAACTAGGAATTACTACAGGAAGATGGGCTATGAGTTGGAGGGGCCGTATATGGTGAAGGACCTCTACGGACCTGGAATGGACTGAGCCTGGAGATAGAAGACTTTTTTTTTTTATTGTAGACCATGTTTTTATCTGGACAGTACATACACACACACACACACACACACACACACACACACGCACAGAAATGATTTTATTTATTAGAACGTTATTCTTCGGACATGATTCCTGCAGTATATGGAGTGTGTCGGAAATTAAAGCCCATTTGTTCCATTTTCCGTGCATTAAAGAAGATTACTGTTGACTTTCTTCCCTTCAGTTCATGCATCTGCTTTTTATCTCGTGCACATCAGGCGACGCTATTGCATCTCCTCCGCTTTATTTAGATAAGGAGGCCGAGTGAGGGAGGATGAGAGGAATAAAGTACAGTCATTTAAGATGAAACAACGTTTGTTGTAGATGAGGGTTAGAGTTCAATTTGAGACGAAACCACTCTGTACCGCTGCAGTCTCAGCCTCTAGTCTGTTACTTTTCCTAAACAGGCACATAAAGAAGTTTCAGTATTTGCTCTTCAAATACACAAATAATGGCATGCAAGTATTTTTAGCTTTTGTGTCTGAAATGTTACATGTGCCTTGTGAAGAAAAATGACAGTCTGAAGCTCAAAATGTCCAGGTATCCCTTCAAGAATCTGTATGCGTTTGTCTAGGATGAGAAAGCCTGTTTAATGTCATGGTATTAGTTAATCGTGTTTATGTTGCAGTTAAATGGAAAACCCTTATGAGTCAACTGTTCATTAATGGTTGGCAGTGGATGAATGAACAGTGGGAAACGTCCTCACTGGGCAGCCGTTGTGTAATTGCACAATTTTGATTTATAGGGCAGGAAATTGAATATTAGTGTTATGTAAATTGCTTTTTAAAAACCCCTCAGTTAATCCTATTTGTTGTTTTTCTGTCATGCGTTCTCGGGGCTATGTGTATTCTGCTGGTGGATTCCACATGTTGAACAAACATCACTCACCGTTTTTGCTCAAGGAATAAAGTATATTTCAGTTACACTTTGTGTCCTGCTGTGAGAGAAAACGTTCTTGATGTTTTGCCGTTTTGGAGTAAAGTCATTTCTTGTTCTGGTCCATCTTTCCAGGACAATATGATAGTTAAGGCTAAATCGCAGAATAGCCAATACATTTTTAGCTTCCAACATGACATTCAGGTATGGAGTGTCTGTTCTGCCTCCTCCTCTAACACATTCCCCAATGTCAAGGGTCTCAGCCCTTGCAGGAGACCCCTGATGATTGCCCTATGAGAGTGTTATACTGGCTCATTTGACACAGCCATTCCAATTACATCTTCATCAGTTACCTGTCTATTGAGCGTTGACTGAGTGTTGTGTTCAGCCGCACGGTTTCTGGAAAGGGTTTGTCATCTGAAAAATGAGCAGCAATAAAGGGGAAAAGCCTCATACGGCGACCTATGTCTCATATAGATTCCCACTGCCCAGGATGATTGAGGCTGAACGGCCGTGCGTAATTTCCTGGATGCGGCCCCTGTGTCGTGACTCTGCTGTGCTGTGAGTTAGTGTTGCAGTACTGACGCATTGAGGAATAGGCCAGATTTGCTCTTTCTCTCCACGCTTGCTCACTCCTGCTATCAGCTGTGAAATCTGAAAGGACTTTTCCCCCCCTCAGACTCGCTGAGTCTGTGCTGAGGTGATTTGTGCTGGGGATGAGGCAGAGTCGGGTTTTATCTTCACTGCAAAAGAGAGAGTGAAATATTTTACTCAAGTAGAAGTACGGCAACGTCTGTTAAATTTTACTCAAGTAAGTGTAAGAGCACTTGTCTAGAAAATTACTCAACTAAAATAAACAGAATATATACATAAAAATGTGGAAAATGGGAGTTATATAAATATGTGCATCTGACAATTTCAACACTAAAACATGTTAAGTAGATTGGTATGAATAAAAAGCATGGGGGGAAAGTATGGATCACAGCATTATAAGGGTGTGCAAAATAACAGTAGAACTTACTGAGAGAAAGAAGGGATGCTGAACATGTACGATATGAAAATATACCAAAAAGATGAAGTATATGCAGTATAAAACAAGTGGAAAAAAGAAAATATCAATACAAATGCAATACAGAACTATGAGGATATTGGAATTGGAGGAAAACTGCAAACTGATGAATTGTTAAACTTCACCATTAGATTAGATTAGATAATGTAGAAGAATGATTATTTTGGTCATAGTTTAACTGTTATCTCTCTACCTACAATACAGATAGTCCTGGAAATTGTGGACAAAATCATATCTAATGATAAAAAATATTCTCAGATTTGGGTTTAAGAGACAAAATCTCATCAAATGGGGGTCTGTGGCCCTAATGTAGACTAAATTAGGGGTCCTTGATATGAAAAAGGTTGAGAATCACTGATTCAGGGCACTGAGGCAATATCAGTACTCAAGTATTTAGATATCTTCAACTTGAAATCATTGAGATTTTGTGCAGGTTCCAGCCCTCTTCAAATTAACCCATTAACATATCTCTCTCTCTCATGTATTCCATTTAATGAGGCTCTTGAGGAGTGTGGAGGTCAAAGGGCATCTGGATGAGTTATTGGCTATCCAGCAGAGCATGAGACAAAAGGCCAGGAGTCACTTACACAAGTAAATGTCACAGACTTTTCAGAGAGAAGCTCATTCAGCTGGGAGCCGGGAGGTTAGGAGAGCTCGTCTCCCTTCGCTTAACTCTCCACTTGCTCCCTCTATTGGCTGGTGTTCATGTTTCAGAGACTTCTGAGCTCTGTAGCCTTATTACAAGGGTTGGGTGAGAAGATAGGTGGGCGGATGGTAACTTCATCTTAATGGTGCATTTATTTTTCATGTATTAAAAAAACAATCTGATTGCTGCAGCCTTTTTTCAGGGTCGCTATCACTGCTTCAGCGAAAGACGGCAACAGATAAGAATTCTTTTTTTTTTTTTTCAACAATATCTTTATTGGTTTTGTAACATAGCAGCTCTTGGACTGAAAGAAGCAACAAAGTACAAAAATACAGTAAAATAAATGCCAGATCAGGCCAACCCTCCCTCCCTAACACCACCACCCACCCCATACCCCCCAAAGCCCAGCCCCCAAAACCCACACATGACCATCCCACCCACCCACCCACCCCTTCAGGTCCACCCGACCACTAATTCTTTCAGAGTATGTTCCTATACAGAGAAAAATAAATAAATAAAACAGTACAGGAAAGAGAAAAGAAACAGCAATCACTATAAAACAAACATGTCTGACCTACACATGACAGTTGGATTCAATACTTGCTTGAATATAAAAGGAGTATTATGTTGTGGACTCTGTCTCCAGAAATGTTCAAGTTTTTTTTTTTTAAATCTGATGTTAGAAAACCACCCCAAATCTTTTTAAACTCTCCAGGCTTTCCCTTCAAGTTATACATTATCTTTTCATTTGGTATACATGACGCTAATTCATTAGTCAATCTAGTAGATGTAGGTGGTTGTTCATCTTTCCATTGCATGGCTATACATTTGTTGGCTGTGATAAGGGCAAGTCTAATAAATTTGAGTTTATTTTTATTGACCTTTATCATAGATGTGTCGCCCAGTAGGGTTACTCTTGGTTCTGTGGGGATGTTTATTCCTGTGATGTCATTAAGCACATTGAGTATAGAGGTCCAATATGAACTTAGACATGGGCAGGCCCAGAACATATGTATCAGTGTTCCTATACCAGTTTTACATCTTGGGCAGAACTGGGAATACTGAGGCTTTATTCTGTGCAGCCTGTCAGGGGTATAGTATATTCTATGAATGAGATTATATTGTGTAATTTTATGTCTAGTGTTAAAAGAGAAGTACTGACTACTAATACACAGTGCTTCCCATTCCACTTCCTCAAAATTTGTACTGGGAGGAGAGCTCCTCAAAAGTCTGAAGGTTTCCATCCTTAAACAAATTCCCAAAAGTTTTGATACTTTTTGTAAACCATAGTTTTGTGATACCATCTCTAAGGGTTTCAGGTAAAGAGGGATTTATGTGAAAAGGAGATTTGTCATAAATAGATTGAATACAACCTGTTTTCTTCCGAACTTGTTGCCAAATCTTATATGTATGGACAGTGATTGAGTTTGTTGTTATAACCAGGAGAGAACAGATAAGAATTCTTACATGAATATGGACATTGAGACACTTTTTAATCGATTTACATTTATAGTTATATTGTTTATGTATTGCCTATATCCTTTCTGCACTATTCTTATTCTATTTTTTATTACCTTCTCTTTGTTCTGCTACTGTACTGTACATTGCTGCTGTGACACCAGAATTTCCCCTAGGGGATCAATAAAGTGCATTTTATCTTAGCTTATCTTAGTCGTGGTTTTTAGTGATCATATATAGGTTAGGATTTTGAGTTTATTTAACAGACATATTTATGATAAAATGGTTCCTGGTAACCTTGCATGGTTATATAGTGTAAGTTGTTGGTTTTGTGGTATTGGTAAAAGAAGAAGAAAAAAGAAGCTGATGTAAGACCTGGTCATCTGTGTCAATGACCAAGACTGATGACCAGTAATAAATGCTCTGGTCTCAGCACGGATATGATCAGGAACAATCAAAATGCCTGGCTTTAATTTCCTGTCCATGATGGAATGTTATTTTTCTTCTTAAAATCCACAACGCACGTACTGTACCAGAAAGGAAAGGAATAGAGAGAGCATTGGGAAGAAACTGGGAATTTCCACAAACAAAACAATAATATTAGAGATTGTTAGTCTCTGTTTGTAGACGCTGGTAGCCCTTTTAATTTACAGTACAGAAATGGCAAAGAACGTTTACATAGTGAATTCATCATTCTGAGCGGTTTGACTCGCTTTCAATATCTTTAATGCTAACTGAGCAACATCCCAAAAATGTTACCCATTTGTGACTCAATGCAAACAGCCCAGATAATGAGGAAATAATATATTTTAGGTTCAAGAAAACATTAACTAACATCTTTAAATTCCTGTACAAGATTCATAGGATTTTACATGAATGTTTCTGAGAATCTGCAATAAAAGAAAATGTCTGAATATAAATAAACGTACAAGACAACTGGCAGCCTAAATTCCAGTGGACTGTTCAATCCACGCTAAATGAATACATGGTATGAATATTTTGGCCTGGATAATTAGCACCAATAAAGTAAATTAGCATTTTTAAGCAACTCTTGGATCCAGAAAGAAACACACTCTCATATAATCATTCATTCACTCACGGTTAGCCTACAACTGCAGGCAAAAGCAGTTCAAAGCAGCTTGTTCACAAATTAAGCCTGGCAAATAAAAGCCTGAAACGGAGCAACCAAAACACTCTGGCTGCAGACCCGTCTCACAGCAGCAGCAGAAATCCATAGCAATTCTACCATATTTCAGCCATATATAATGAAAAACATATATCTTTCTCTTACGTCAAGCTGCCTTGAATAAGACTTCTATTCAAGGCCTCACTAACAGCATGGTGCTTGCATTAAATTGACTTGAGTGAGTCCCAGTAGATCTCTATATGGAGTTTGAATACCAATGCATGTATTGGCTGCAGTGCAGTCAGGGGGTCTGATGTCAATAGACCAGTTTCCACTAGAGGACCTAACAGGGCCATGCAGGACTTCTACTATTCAGTTCCTCTTTTTTCCCCTTTATTCCCCTCGATCCCCTACACAGATCATTTATAAATTGGACTGTGGTTTCAATAAAAAAAAGAAATAACACCTGTAATCCCATGTCATAAATATTTTCAGTTGGCCATGCCAAGCCCCACTTAGCCCCCATGTCCCTGCTACAAGAAAGTGGCTACTGTGTACACATGTAGGCTGCAGTGCAGTCAGGGGGTCCCCAGTCAATATTTCTATGTACTGGCTGTAGTGGTTATGGCCATTAGAGACTCTTTAACCTTTAAGCCCAATTTCTGTCAGTGGGAGTCCTCCTTCAGTGCGGAGCGGACACGGGCCTCCAGCTGGTCTGCGGGGGGCCGGGCGTCCGGGTCGGAGGCGAGCATGTCCAGAAGCAGGCTGCACATGGCCGGTCCAGGAGGGGGGGGCAGCGGGGGCGCTCTCTTAAACTTCATGGGGATACACAGCTGCAGGTCGGCGTTCTCCCACAAGGCCTCACCCAGGGGGATCAACCAGCGGCCCTTACAGACATAGGCACCTGGAGGGGAAACATGAAGAGAAACACAACCATGTCCATTATGTATAAAGGTTTCCAATTGATACCAGCAACACAGACCGCAGGGAGCCGTTTTGATCCCAGTGATATGAGAGAGAGCATTACTTGATCAATAAAAATAAAGCTACACTAGGCAAAGTAAATTTAGTAAATCTCCTATGTCAATTTGATTTGTGTATTCAAAGAGAAAAAGGAAGAATATTTTACCAAGGAGGCAAAAATGACCAGGTGTATTCTCTAAATAAATTCTATGTACTAGTAGTATTCTGTCACTACACCTTTTTCTTTTTCAGTATTTCTATTGAACTGGTTGTTTTTGGCGCTGCTACCTGAGGTCGGGTCCTATGGTGTCATTTCTGCTAAGGAGCATGAATGCTCTGAAATTGAAAAATCTAGCAGCACAAGAATAGCATTTAGGAGCATGATCTGTGAAAATAACTGAAAATGCCTCAATCGCAACTCAATCTCAAGGTTGCTCATGTGCTCCTTTTTCAGTTTTCAAGGAGGTGTGAATTTATTTTTAGGGAGCATGTGTTAGTAACCGTGTGAGGACATCTGTCATTGACGTACACTCTCTTCTTCCCCCGATGATGCTCATCGCTGAACTCTGTGGAGGTTTACAGTAGGGCTGGGCAATATATCGATATTATATCGATATCGTGATATGAGACTAGATATCGTCTTAGATTTTGGATATCGTAATATCGTGATATGGCATAAGTGTTGTCTTTTCCTGGTTTTAAAGGCTGCATTACAGTAAAGTGATGTCATTTTCTGAACTTACCAAACTGTTCTAGCTGTTCTATTATTTGCCTTTACCCACTTAGTCATTATATCCACATTAATGATGATTATTTATCAGAAATCTCATTGTGTAAACATTTTGTGAAAGCACCAATAATCATCCCTACAATATTGTCGCAATATCGATATCGAGGTATTTAGTCAAAAATATTGTGATATTTGATTTGACACGAGTGACCTGATGGAGGCCCATCAATGATTTCCCATCTTGACTGACTGAGCAAAAAGCCCTAAATTATGGCAACAAGCGCTGGGGTTCAAAGCACTGAGGGAGAAACTCGAGAGGTGAGTTGAACTTCTTCCTGGGAGAAAAGGTAAAATAATGGAGCACTTTATCTGCCTGTGAAAAGCCTCATACTGCCTCTCCCCATTTTCCCACACACAAAGAGGATTGTGATGGGGGCTGCTGAGTTCCATTTGGCTATTTCTTTTTTTTTTTATTTGAATCCGCTGAAACCTCGCTCCAGTCATAACCATTTCCATTCACTCTAATAGAGTATCAAAGAGTCAGGGAGGTTCTGAGGTACTAACCCTGTGTGTAACAGTTAATACCCCCCTCTCCCATTAAGTTCCTCTGGCCAAACCCATTTTTGTGAATGAAATCAGACGTCTGTATTACAGCCATTTCATTAGTGTATGACAGTGGGGCGCAGAGCACAACAGGGCCCTACGCTCTCATACATTAAGATGTTTCCTCATGCCCCGGCCAGTTGGGGTTCTGACAGGAAAATAGGACAGATATTACCATAAATCTCTATGTTGTTCTGCAAAGCTTCACTACAATGCCCAGCTCAACATATCTACTGGTAGTTTACCCTTGCTTACAAGGTTTATGGGTCAAATTCATGAAGTTCTGTACAACCCGAAAATTTACGATAGGTTAATTTACATTAAAGGCAAATCAAAAAGTATGATTAAATTACACAAAAACCTGACTCCCACTCTGCCCTTCTTTGCATTAACATCAATATTTAATTTCTCTTCAATAGTGTCGGCCAATGTTATTTCAAAGACTGGGTCAAGAGAAAATTAAAAATCGCCAGACTGTTCTTAGGAAATTGGTATCTAAATCTGAAGGCTATTTTATCTTACCAATGCCAAAGCATTTACAAGTACCTTCAATGTAAGATTGGCTGAATAAAACACTGTGATTATATTCTAAGAATCAGAATGTTAAATTAAATTACTGTGCCACTGAAATAGATCTATAATCCATATCAAAGGCACATTGCATAAATCATGATTCATCTCTATGCCATTTAGATTTATGACTGTGCCATCCATGGCTGATGAATGTATGATGCATTAACATCTGACGTTTTTAATATGCGCCAATTAATTAAGTCAAACTCACTTCAGTGCAGTGCGTCATCAACCTGCCAGACCACAAGCTCAACCTTACCCACCTATGAGCGCTCTGACTGGCCAGTAGGCTAACGCACAACGTCCTTATGTGGTTGTGGGTTTGTCACATGCTACGCTCCATGTTAACATCATCGCAAATATACAAGGAGGATATTGCACAAATCCATATCCACATTTCTGCATATTGACATGTAATGCAAGTCCACATCTTGACTGTTCTTGTCCAGTTGGCATGTTGCCCCAGTTTACACACACTGATCTCACTGATATACATCGTTTTTCCAAAGGATAAAACCCCTCAGATATCAAGATATTCTTTGTTACCTTCCATGTTAACATTGTCACATGTTACCCTGCATCTCCCTCTCTTGAATCATTCCTGTAACCCATCTGTCTATCTATCTATCTAGTCATTCTTACCCAGTTGTTCCTGTGTGGTCCCCTCCTGCAGGAAGGTGATTCTCTCCAGGATGGCCCAGAACATCACACCCAGGGAGAAGATGTCAGCCTGGGCCGTGTAGGTCAGGCCGCCCCACACCTCTGGAGCCATGTAGAAGTCAGAGCCACAGGTGGAGGAGAAGTGCTGCCTGGTCAGGTCGCCCTCCACCAGGCCCTCAGTCATCTTGCTCAGACCAAAATCTGCCACCTAGAGGATGGAAGGGGAAATTAATAAAAGAGAAATCTTGTTAAACTCAGCATAAAATGTAGCATATCACAATTTACTTAATCTAGGAAAAACTATGTTTTTCTTTAAGGCCTATACTTCTGGCACAGTGGTACAGTAACAATGCATATCCTTATATATTTTCTGATGTTTTTTTTCCTTGGAAAATCTTGTTATCCAACAAGTTGTGCACTGGCTCTACCTACCATAATGCCACCTGAACTGGCATAATCTTAGATCTGCATACCTTGACAAGAGGGCCTTTGGGTGTGTCACAGACCAGCACATTGTCAGGCTTCAGGTCACGGTGGGTGATGCCCAGGCCATGCAAGAAGGCCACAGCACCGCTGAGCTGCCGCACTACACTGTGGTTATACTGGGAGTCAGGGGGCCTGGAGAGCAGGTACTGATTCAAGTCGCCCCCATCACAGTACTCCATCACCAGCCACAGAGCCAAGCAGCGCAGGGGTCCCCGCTGCTCCTCCTCCCTCTGGGCCGGTCTCTTCCTGGGCCTGTTCTGAGGTCTTTGCGGGGTTTTAGCATCAGATGCAATTGAGTTAGTCTTGTCCTGGAGCCTAGGCCTGGCCTGGACAGTGTTGGTCCTGTCCTGAAGTTTAGACACAGAGTTAGTCCTCTGCTGAGTGTTACACCGGGAATTAGTCCTTTCCTGAGTTTGGGGCGCCCCGGCCACACTTCCCTTCAACACGCTCTCAACTAGATCCAGAGGCAGTTTGCCTGGCTTTAGGGGCTGCAGGGTCCTGGGCCCCGTCTGCAGGAGGCAGCTGTGGAGAGCGATGACATTGGGGTGGTTCTTAGCCGTGGCTCTCATAGCCCACAGCTCCTGCAGGTAGAGTTCAATGCACTCTGGGCTACTGCAGGGCAGACGTTTGATAGCCACACTCTGTCCTGTTTTGGCCATATGGCCCTCAAAAACCACACCGTAGCTGCCTCGTCCCACCTCCCTCTCTAAAGTGTAGAGCTCCTCCATTTCAACAGTGAATGCGGCAAGACCTTGAACTCTCAGATTATTGGTTCACAGGAGCCAGGACCTGATGTGATTGCTGCCAAAACACAGTCACGTTAGCACGGGATAAAACAACCAAAGAACCTTTACGTTACATGAGTTTTATGCAAGTTAACGCTAACAAGAGTATCTAACATTAGCTGTAAACTAACTAACGTTTACTACAAACTTAGCGAGATCGTCCTTCAGTTTTGTACGTTAAGACGGGGGAGCTTAAAAATTAAGCTAGGCAAGTTTAACTTAGTTAACAAGCTTACTACAACGCGACTTGACTTAAAAGCGATGGGCTATACTCAAATAACTCAGTTTGACACATCGTCAGTTGCCTGCAAACATAATATAATTTAGTAAACAAACAAAATAACTCTAACTCATAGTAAGCAGCCTAGACAGGTAGGCAACTACACGTACTTGCATTTAACATGGCGATAAGTCCAACGGTAACGTTAGCCAAACACAAAGCTGTCGTCATTCTATCATGATTCCAAACTTACCCATGCGACTGAAGCTTAATGAGCACCATAACATATCAACTACAATATACAGCCCACTTAAATAAGCCGCCTCACTCCATAATCGACGAGCTTGGCTTGTTATTGTTTTAACAAAACAGCTCTAAACATTAAACAACTGCAACTTCCGTCTTTCGGAGCGTCCCGCTCTGTCTGTACGTGCATCCTGATTGGCGACGTAAATTCACCCGCATGTTTTGATTGGTTGGAAGCAGTGAGGTAGCGTGTAATACGATTCGAAATGTCCACACACTGAAGTTTTGAAGTTAGGCCATTGTGTAATAGGGCCGCCCAACAATGAAGCAATACTAATGGTATAAAGCACTGTCAGGTGGGTTGATCCCTTTAAAGGGCAGTAACGCAACTCGGTTTAAAAAAAATAACGAACACAAATGATTAATAGGCTAAATGTTTAATTTTTAAGCGATTATAATTAAATATGTATAATACGTAAATGTTATGCTTCCGCAAGCAATGTAGATTTTGAACAGTAAGTGGTTGCTAAACCACACACATATGCCGGTATGAGTTGTGATTTTCAGTTTGTACATAAAAATAAAAATAACCCTAACCCTAACCCAACAGTTACGTGGTCACAGGTGTGCGTTTAGCCTACACCCTTGTCTAACGTCAGCCAATCAGAAGTGAGGACCAGAACTATCGTTTCATATTGTGTATAAGTATATATCGCGATTTTAGTTTCCACAAGAACACTGGCATATTAGGAATTCCATTCAGAATATCTGCTGTAGTTGAAAATAGCCAAATGTTGATGTAAGATGCAATAAATGCAGTAGAATAACTTCCTCATATCAAAAAATAATAATAATTATGATTTATAAGTGTAATTACAATGGCAAAATCATCAGCATTATTATTTTAGCCTTAGCTATGCAGAGCTATATGGCAGTATATTTTAGCCAATCGATTATATTCAGAGTGGTAAATTGCTCAGGGAAAGAGAATAAGGTGAAACTGGGCCAAAGACCTTTGGATGATTCACATCTCAGGACGCATTAGAAATTGATGCTGCAATGAGTCTTCAGTTTTCAATACTGACAAGCATTCATAAGAAGATGATAGCAGTTCTAAGAATTCCTTATATGGCAATGAACCTGCTGGCGTCAGAATAGATAGGAATTGCAATCAAGCCACTTAATTTGACAAAAGGCACGGAAGTAGAGCAAAAACACCTGAACTGAACTTCTTTCATTTCTGCGGTCTCCTTTAATCAGATCAAGCCTTCTGACCAACACACACACACACACACACACACACACGCACGCGCACACACACACACACGCCCCCAAAGTGTTGGTGCTGCATCGTTATCGACTGTTTTTGGTGGAGCAGCAGCAACACTGGTGATGACAGATAATAATAGCATTGTGTGTGTGTGTGTGTGTGTGTGTGTGTTTGCTTTGCTGTTTGCTGTTTGCTCTGCTGATAGTATATAACAGGCAACGGTGACTCATTGTATTGAAGTACATTGCAAAGGAAAGATGCAGCTTGGAAATTTGTGTATGTGTGGGTGTAAGTGTGTGTGTATGTGTGGGTGTAAGTGCGTGTGTGTGTGTGTGTGTGTGTGTGTGTGTGTGTGTGTGTGCGTGCTTTTGTGAGCCATAGCTCTTATCAGTGATGCCAATCATGAATACTCTTCATTACTTGAGGAAGATGGAGTCAGTCACACCTCACTCGTTTTTATCTTGAAGCAAATGCCCTCTATTCTATTATCATATCTCACTGGCTTTGACAGATATCTGGATGCACACATTGAGCATAATAGAAAGCATTGCGGCTCGAGAATTTATTAGGAAATGTTTTGCGGGAACCACAAGGTAAGCCAAAATTGAATTTCTTGACAAATTCAATAGAGCATTCCAAGCACCCCAAAAAGATGTTAATGAGTCCAATAAGAATTATAGTTTTAATCACCTCTGTTTTCACACTGATTGTGTTTCTGTCGGGGCTTGGACTTTGCTTGCTAATTATCGAGCCCACCAACAGGAGGGGCAATTGTAATTATTTCCTTGATTGAGGTCAAAACCCCTTGCATTTAATCCTGAATGGGTCTATCCTCAGCTTCCCACAGACAAAGAGTAAACATCAGTAAACATCTTCTCAGCATCCCACACTCAATTTCATAGCAGTCACTCATCAAACACAAATCATTATTTTTTTCCCCAGAGTAAGCCAGTTTTTCACGGGAAAGTCTTCCAGCAAATTTTCTACCACCATCCCTCTGTCTGGCTGATTTTTTTTGAGAATCTATAAACCTAATGTCTTAAAGTTTATATCAAAGCTGTAAATTTCAAACTCTCCTCCAAGGGAACAGGTGGGCATCAGGGGGGGAATCGCATCCACAGTTTGAATATTGTACCACTTCTCTATTGCCTCACTGCCAATTCATGAGAGATAAAGTGCCTTTCTGGTTTCAGATGCCCCTTTAGTAACTTTGCACTGCAACTGGCCCTGAAGAGAATATATGTGGAGGCAGTTACGCAATGAGATCAATATGTACAAAAACAGATGAAATACAATCTCATTCAATGCTTAGTCTCAAAAATTTAACTTTCTCTTGAGTTTTTGTTGGTTGACGCTGCAGATTTTTTGGGGGGCAGTGGTGTAATTCTTTTTCCAAAAAATTAAGACGGCTTATTGGGATGGAAATGTAATTCTTCTGCAGGCCAAATTAATTTGAGGCCGGTTGGATCTTGACAGCTCTGATCTGCTATAAACCACTGCAGTGATCCCCCCTAGTTCCACATCGCTGGGTTTCATTGTTGAGGAGGACAGTAAAATACCTTGGCTGGGTGAGATGGAGAGGAGAATATGATTACAACTTGAAATTAACACCAGACACGAGCCAAATACTGGTCAATTTTGGTTGTGGCTGTTTGTGGGTTCTGCCAACCACTTTGGCAGGTAGCCAACAAGCCAACCAGTCACCAGTCAGCATTTTTTAATTCCCACTTCTTTGGCTGCTAAGAAATTGGCTTGAATAATTCTGACTCTACTTCCCATTGTAGGAAGTTAACAAAAAGTATAGCTTAGTGTCACAGCCTGCCTGTAACACTGTGACACCATGAAACCAAACAACTGTAAAGTGCAATGTGTAGGGTTAATTCTGTTTATTCCAATTTGGGGAAATACTGCCTGATGTTTATGGCTCTATATTGGGGGGAAAAAATTGATAATTTCATTATCTTACATTGTAGTATTTGTAGGCAAATGTCTTGGGATAGATAATAATTTCATATTTATTTCATGGTGAGTTTTGCGTTCATGGCAGCAATCATTTTCTAAGAACATAGGTGTCAAAGTTAGGTTCAAATGGTGGATTTGGTGAAAAAAAAAATATCTTGATAAACTCACTCCAAAGCATTGTTTCTTTATATCAGTGACTGGATCTTTTAAAGCTTTTTATTCAGCATAATTTGATTCCTGATATAGGATTAGGTGAAAAGCATCTGAATGAAGACATGAAGGTTAACATAACATGAAGGTTATTTACTGTGTTTCCATTTACAAAAATCAATGGATGTTCAGTATACTACTTCAAGGAAAAAGATACTGTATGTTGCAATGAATTAACCCTCTTTGGTCTATTCATTGTGATATTCCTATAGCTTTAATGTTGTTATGGTTTGGAAACTAATTATACATTTTCTATAGAAGATTATTTGTGTTTCTAATCCTTATAGAGAATTACTGAATGATGAAAGCTTCAGTTTTAGACAACACTTTTTTTTCAACATCGGTAAGGGTTGGGCTCTGGTCCAGAAATAGTTTTGTTTTGAGGATTAGCTATGCATGTAACAACGTCATCCTGCATAAAAACTGATACTTGATATTCATTTTGAAGATCGTGTGAATGACAAAAAGCTCAAAAATGCTCATACTGTCGGATGAAACCCTCATGTCTCAAAAAAAGTCAACTTTTCAAGAATTGAGAAAAGCTTTTATATTTTCAGATTGACCACCTCAAATTTCGCCAAACAACCAAAACGGGTTTTCGCTGGATTTCACTGCCTCTAGGGTTATGACATTTAAAGGAAAATCAAACACATAAACACCAAAAACTGCACTTAAGAAAAGGTTTTTATGTGATAAAATGAACAAAAGAAGAAAAGGAGTGCTGCTTGGCTGCCTCTAGTAGTGACAGGGATCAGAGTCTTCAATGGAAAAAAAAAAAGGTTATGACATTTAAAGGAAAATCAAACACTTCAATTATAAACATAAACACCAAAAACTGCACTTATAAAAAAAAAGTTTTTTTTTTTTTTTTTATGTGATGTGGCACCAGGTATAGCATGACCTCGTCTGTCATCGGGTTAATCAGCGGCCCTTAGCCACCTGAGGGGAAATGCTTCTGTACACACCGGATGGCCTCGGATAACGGCGATATCAATGACAGACAGGCCTCGCAACGGCTGCTTGTTCTTCCCGGCTCCTTATCTCAGCTGAACCGAGGGCTCCGGTGTCTGTGCCCGATTCATCCATCACTATCAGACCGCACGCAGGTTTCCACACGGCACCAACTTCCACAACAGTTTAGCGGGAAGCCGGCTGCCGCTGACGCCCGCAACGGAGAGAGGAAGTTCAACTTGGAAGTGCAACTTTCTGGTTACGGGAGGAAGTTGGTCTCTGTTGTTGCTGTGATTCTCGTTGTCAGCGTCATCGTTGTTGTTGTCATAGTCGTCATCTTTGGGGTTTCACATATAGTGGTGTTTTATTTCAGAAATCATCATCACTATCATCATCATCGTCATCATCATCATCATCATCCAACATTGTAACTGGTATTTTCATCTTCATCTTCATCCTCCTTCTCCCGTTTCTCATTTTCATCCTCCTCATCATACCTATTCTCAGTTTCCTCCTCCTCTTCTTCATCACCATCAGTCTCCTTCTTGTCGACATTGTCATCATCATCATCACCATCATCATCATCATCCTCATCCAACATTGTAACTGGTATTTTCATCTTCATCCTCCTTCTCCTGTTTCTCATTTTCATCCTCCTCATCATATTCTCAGTTTCCTCCTCCTCTTCTTCATCACCATCAGTCTCCTTCTTGTTGACATTGTCATCATCATCATCATCATCCTCATCCAACATTGTAACTGGTATTTTCATCTTCATCCTCCTCCTGTTTCTCATTTTCATCCTCCTCATCATATTCTCAGTTTCCTCCTCCTCTTCTTCATCACCATCAGTCTCCTTCTTGTTGACATTGTCATCATCATCATCATCATCCTCATCCAACATTGTAACTGGTATTTTCATCTTCATCCTCCTCCTGTTTCTAATTTTCATCCTCCTCATCATATTCTCAGTTTCCTCCTCCTCTTCTTCATCACCATCAGTCTCCTTCTTGTCCACATTGTCATCATCATCATCATCATCATCATCATCATCATCATCATCATCATCATCATCATCATCATCCATCAACATCGTAACTGGTATTTTCATCTTCATCTTCATCCTCCTTCTCCTGTTTCTCATTTTCTTCCTCCTATTCTCAATTTCCTCCTCCTCCTCTTCTTCATCACCATCGGTGTCCTTCTTGCTGACATCATCATCATAATCATCATCGTCATCATTATCATCATCATCATCCATCAGCATCGTAACTGGTATTTTCATCCTCATCTTCATCCTCCTTCTCCTGTTTCTCATTTTCATCCTCCTCATCATCCCTATTCTCAGTTTCCGCCTCCTCTTCTTCATCACCATCGGTCTCCTTCTTTTTGACATCATCATCATCATCATCATCATCATGATAATCATCATCATTATCAACATCATAACTGCTATTTTCATCCTCATCTTCATCCTCCTTCTCCTGTTTCTCATCAGCCTCATTTTCATCCTCCTTATCATCCCTATTCTCAATTTCTTCCTCCTCCTCCTCCTCCTCCTCTTCTTCTTCATCATCACCACTCTCCTTCTTGTTTTACATCATCATCATCATCATCATCCATCAACATCGTAACTGATATTTTCATCCTCATCTTCATCCTCCTTCTCCTGTTTCTCATTAGCCTCATTTTCATCCTCCTATTCTCAATTTCCTCCTCCTCCTCTTCATCATCATCATCATCATCATCATCACCACGACCATGACCCTGGCCAATACTAAACATGTGTTTTACACCACAGCCTACAGGGAGAGCCCTCTGCACCTTGGGACAGGGTTTTGTTTTCCATCCCCAAATCTCTTGCATGACTCATACTGTCCTCCTGTCTGCAGACCCAGGCTGCATACTGGATCTCATTGATTGTGCTGCTCTGGAGTGTTTATTCTCTAACACAGAGAGGGTAAACTCTCCATTTCAGGTATTGAGAAGCATCACCAAGAGCAAAAAACAAACCCTCCTTGCTTTCCCATGCTCCAGCACAAACAAGCTTATTGACCAGTGATTGTATTGTATTCTACTTGCATGTTTGATTCAAACCGCTGTTGTTTTCTTAGCCTGACCTTGGCTGCAGGTTGGCGGTTCGGTTGTGGGTTTTATGGAAACCTTAGACATTGGGTTTCTGGATGAATCTCACGGTGGATGATGCATATTTTTAGAGCCCCATTAGCTGGCTCAATGAAGACGAAAATGGTGGCGTAGGCAATGTCTCATACGTCACCGTGGGCCACGGTTTGTGTGTCTGTCCGATTTGTGCGTAACAGAGAAGGGGGAACCACCCCTCTCTACCTCTCCTCTATGGGTGATGTGAGTGGTGATATACAGGGGAAGGGAGGGGGGGAGAACTGGAGGGTTGAGCCAGGAGGGAAGGGGTGTGCCATTATAAGAAGCCTCAGAGGAGGCATGCGTTCAGTTGTTGAAACCCCTAGCCTAAGGATACAAGCTGAGCCACCTAACTCTCCTGCAGCCATAGAGGAAGGACTCTGAGAGAGTAGATTTACGTCACAGATACAGGTAAGAAAGTGCTGAAATGTGTGTTATCTGACTTTTTTCTTATCAGCGTACTTGTGTGTACAGAGCGTGTGGGTTCTGTGGTTTGCTTCAAATGAATAAGAGATGAGAGAAGACACTTGTTCAGGCATAAGAAAATAGTTAATTAGGAAAGGACTTGTTGTCCCTATTAAGCCTGGACCTTGACTAATGGATCCTGAGGGGATATTGTTGTATTGTTTGAATATGCTGGCTGCTCCTTGTTAGGATTCTCACTCTCTGGTTCCCTTTTTTTTTACTCTCTTTGTTTTGTCTCTTTTCTGGCACTTTGATTTGGACCTCTCTGAAGTGATTCTTTAAATAACCCCTCTCACCTGTAATAATCTGTGTTTTTTTTTTCCATTACTCTGTTCGTCTCCCTGTGGCTCTGTACTACTGTCACCATCAGCAATAACCACACAGCACCTGATCACTACTTAATTAACAAGGAGAAAGTCCCAGATCGTGCTGAGATAGTAGTTACCATTCAGCTGCACTTCGTAATTGATGAAGGCACACTTGACTCTAATTTACTCCGGTGCAGTTGCGTTGGTTGTGTGCCGCAACACAAATAGGACATATAAATTAATATATAATTTAAAAAAAAAAGTATATTTATATAGGATCTAATATGAAAATGCTTAAATATAAATACATTTTAAAATAATTTTTCAGTTATTTTAGAGAAGAAAGAGAAATTGAATTAACCAAACTGATTTTGTATTTAGTGACCCTAACTGTTAAGCTGAATATAAAGTATATATAAACAAACAATCATGGGGCATTAGCTAAAATCAATGAATGTCAATGAGCTGTACACTATGGCCAAGAAGCATATTTGTGATTTGTTCTTTATATATCGATTATGAAGTATTTTGTGTAAATAAATAAGAAGAAAACTTTAAAGAAACATTGACAAAAGCTATTTTTTTCATCTCAAACCAGCTCCAATGTGTCAGCCTAACAAGACAATGTAGGAAAAAGCTCAATAATGAAGTCAGTTGAGTACAGTTATTATGCTAAGCACATGATAATGATTATTTCAATGATAATAGTAATGACTGTGCACAATCTTTTCTCATTATCAGTAAAGAGAATACTCATGTAGATAGGGGAGAAAATGAGTGATTAACGTGCCGTTAACAGATAATGACTCAACATTGTGTAAATGTTTTAATGAAGAACAAACTAGGTTTATAGCAAAGTTTATTCTAGCACAATTTGAGAAAAAATGATGCAGTCTTTTGGGGGAATATCTCTGCTGCAGTATCACAACAATTGGAAATGTATTCAAGTAACTTGAAGAATTAGAGTTAGCGTCAACAACTCATCAGTATTAATTTTATGTGAAATTGTATAACATATAGTCGCAAAACCAGCCTTTCATTGGCTGTTATTTAGAACCCTTAAAATAAATGATTGACAGGTCCATTTTCTAAATCTAGTAGTTCGTCTAAATCTAAATCTAAATTTAGTTCAAACCGAATCATACCCCATTTTATAGGCAAAGAATTTCATGATTTCAGTTGGCAATGTATTAATTCAATCCTGTTAAAACCAGGTCAGTTTCTTTGCCAATATATCACAAACATTCTCACTGTAATCAGCTGCAATAGCTTTCATGATTTCTGCCTCCTACACCAAGATTGAATCAATTACACTGTTTACAAGATTTTTGGCCTTGCTGTTAATATTAATTTATGAGTGCTTGTAGTGTTTTACATATACAAGTCTCACTAGTGTCTTTCCTAAGATCAGAGAATAATTCAGTAAGAGAGATTTATTGAGCAATAAGAATAGAAAAGTTACCTTACACACTATTCCCATATCTGTTGCCCCCATGCAAATTTAATTAGTTTGCATTTCATCATTTTCTTCAGTCTCACTGTCCTCATCTTGGTAAAAGTAAGGTGGTTTGCCTGGCTGCAGTAGATTGCTTTCCCCTGGCTCCATGTCCAATGGATTTGTGCAGGTGTCAACGCAGTTTAACAGAAACCAGATCAATGATGACACCATGTCAGCTGCCTAACACACTGCAGAATCTGCAGGCAGCAGCATCAGCTCCAGTCTGGGCCGGTGGTAACAGTGCAGGCTGGGGTGCATCAGTGAGGGTGTAGCATCACTGTTCTGCTATAAAATCCTTTGTTTTCCAAAAGTCAGCAGCTGATTTACCATTGAAAACAGGACCTTTTTGACTTTTATCAACTTTTTAGCGATGCATCTTCAGTGGTTTTGTTCGGTTTCAGGGTCATCAGAAATTTTCTACACATGGGAGACAATGTCAGCTCTATAGATACTAGAAAGATATACTAGAAAAAGGGATAATGTGAGATAAAAGGGTTCTGCATAACACCAAGGATGTGCACATACTGTGTAGGATGCATATAGAACTATCAATATAGTTATTTATTAACACATACATGGGTGGTGCTTTCTCTCTCTCTCTCTCTCTCTCTCTCTCTCTCTCTCTCTCTCTCACACACACACACACACACACCAACCTCAACCACCACCGTACCTCTTGGCAGTGGCATTCAAGTGTATATAAATCAATTTCGATTTAATCATACCAATCACTGAATAGACATATGATATTGAACACTGTCTACCCATTTTTCTTTTTATACGCCTTTTTTTTCCAAGAGAGTCCATAAGTACATCCAACTAATCCTGTATCAGCAGCTCCTGCCTGTGTGACAGTTTATCAGTATAACTGGTGCTGACAGCCAGTGCCTCTACTTCTCTTTACTTCTCTCCTGGTGTGCTATTAACCAGGATGAAATACACTTGGAGGATATTATTTTGTGCTATTAAAGCGGCCTCATGGAGACCGAATAAGATGATTGTTAGTGTGATTCGCTAAGCGCCCCCCCTGTGAAGGACGTATCATAATCCTGGGAGTGATTGCAGAGCAGACATCACCCAGCTGAATGTCTACCCTAAGGCGTAAATGTGTTCCCAATTAAAGAAACCCTGCGAGTACAATGGATGAAAACAATAGTAATGATACGCTCAGTTGATCTGATATGATGCTGCCTCGAAAGAAACCAAATATGAATATAGAGAGTATCATGTTTCCACTTCCATCTGTGTGTGTGTGTGTGTGTGTGTGTGTGCGAGTGTTTTAATCTATGCGGGATACGAGGAGAGAACAAACGTTGTGGTTTATCATATTTCTGCTTAATTTGTGTGCGTGAGAGGGGGGTGCTGTAATCTTCGTAAGACAGGAGGATTTAAAGAGAATAAAGGCAATACGTGATTAAGGCACAATGGTTGTCCAACAGCAGGACTTGTGATGCTTCCTGCAGATAGAGAGAGAGTAAAGAAAGAACCAAAAAATATAGAGATAAAGAGAGAGATAGAAACAGAGTCCCAATTCCGTGTAATCACACATTATCAGACTCCTCTTCGCTTCATCCTCAAGTTTAGTTGCACATATCATCATGACCTCCACGCCCTTTTTACTCTTCTCCCTAACCTTGACTGTTTTCCCCCTCGATTCTCCTCATAATCTGTCACTTTGGCGCTCTGCTGCTGAGTGACAATGGCCGCACCTGGATGATAGCTCGGCGGGATCACGCAGTAATGGGACAGCCAGGTAATAGGTGCAGTCGTGAAACAGGCACGCAGCAGCCCGCCATTTACCGCCTGGTGATCTAATCAGGTTGTGGCTGTAGTTCCAGAGAGCGAGGAGAGCGAGACGGCAGACACATCCAAATCGGATTAAGCACATTCTCTCAGATTAGTCATTTCAGATTCCCCTCCTGCGAGGAAGGGCACAACGGCAAACACACCGTTTACCTCTCCACTGAGTCACACACTGTTTATCTCTGGTCCGACAGGCTGGATTTTTATTCTGTTGTGACAGATGATCCTGTGACTCCATGTGTAAATCCCCTACAAACTGAAGGTTTTTGGAAAAGTAACTTGTTATCAATGTTATGACAGGACTAGATGTGTAATCAATACAATATTTGATGCTGATGTCACTGATATTCTATAATCCCTGTGGTATTTCTTGGACTTCTGTGTGATTTACTTAGATTGGGTTTTTTTTGGAGACTGACCAGGGCAATCATTAACAAAAACACACTAATGAAATAACAGATCAGCATGAAAATTACTTGAAGGGGAAGAATCATTGTGATATTATAGACACAAGCAGTTGAATGCATCTTAAAATAATGGCACCTGCTGGTAGTAGATGATAGAATCACTATTTGAATTACAGTGTGTAAATTGGAATAAATTCTTAATTGAACACCCTAGGGTTTTGGAAGCAGAGTAACCAAAAAGTAATTTGAAAATCATCACATTATGTTGGAGTTTTAAATTAGTTTACTGAGTACGATTTTATCACAGGCAATTAGTGATCTATCAAGGGTATCCTGGCTCGACAGGCGGGCCTGATGAGTCACCGCTTGATGAGCCCTAATATGTTTCAGCGAGCCTGAGTTTAGACTAAATGGTTTAGGATGCATGCATGAGCATGACCATTTCAACATAACTCATACAAGGTGGGTGCTTTGCAATGTTCTTATAATTAGTAGTTGTAATGGCAGTGGTAGTAGTACTAGCAGTAGTACTAGTGGTAGTAGTAGTAGTAGTAGCAGTTAAAATTATTTCTCTTACATTTCTGCTTCATTGTTGGGGATAATGGGGGGTGTTACTCGGCACTTTTTATTTTTTTGAAAAGTAGAAAAAATGATTCTTTATAAATGCTGTGGCATCTCATGCAGAAAACATGCTGCTAATTGAAAAAATGCAAACGAGTGCTTGATTCAGATGATATTGGCTTAATGTATTAAAAAGAGAGCAGTAGTCCTGCATTGCGTTTTTTTAAACAATTATAAACAAGTTGGCAGCACAAGCCATATTGCTACAGCAGGTTCAATGAAATGGGTACACAAAAGTACTCCAGTGAGTAACATTTAATAAAGCGTAGCTTTGTACTATAAGGAGTTACTTTTTAAGATAAGGAACAAATGTAAATTAGCAAATTACTTTTAAAAGTAACTTTTCCAAACACTGCACATTAGATAGTACAAAGCTGAAGGTGAGAGATAAGAAGGGGGAGGGAGGGGAAGCCATCCAGTGGTTCAGTGGCTTTTTGGCTTGTCTTGATGTTGCTTCCTGGCCAGATTTCCCTTGAAAAATGGGACTTACTTGGTTTAATAAAGGCTGAATACATAAATAAAACAAATAAAAAAACTGCATCTGCTTACAGTATGCAGCTGTGCGGTGGATAAGATTGACAGAAAACGTTGTTGATAGAGGAAACCATGAATTGTTGTGATATGGGGCCATGACTGAGCCAGGAAAAGGATATAGAAAGAGCACCAACATGACTGTCTGATTCGTAACTGACAGAACGTAACTAGAATCACAACACTGACAGTATACAAATTAATTTCTCCTGAGATTTAACTGCAGACTCAAGTGAAAGACCTATCTTGTTTCTTGAGTTTTCCAAACTTAGTCTGAAAATATAGAGGTTGACCGTATTGATTTCAGGCTCTTTCATCCAGAAAGATGTGCCAGGACCCAATTGCAAAAACTGTGAATTTTTGAAATCATATTATTAGACCTGGCTTTGTCTTTCTGCACTTTGTATCCACACACTAAACTGTACTTTATTGGTCCATTATCTCAGATCAACACATTTTGAACAAGCAATTACTGAGTTTGAGGTGATAAAACACTCATTAATCTCTTCAAGTTATAAAGAATTAATCAAGAATCATTAATGGCCCGTGAGATTTAATGGGTAGAATGGGAATTTTAATCATTTCCCTGTTTCAAAGTGACCACATCTTCACACCATCATGCCATCCATCTTCCAGGGCTCCTAAGAATGGCCTGTTTCATATTAATGTTCAGCTTGGCCTTAATGAAGGGGAGTAAAGATCTACACACCACTGTAAGTGACAGGAAACCTCAGCAACATAATATCCTTATCCTGGAAAGATAAAAGATCTCACCCATATTTCACAGATAGGGAAAGGGAGAGAGAAAGAGAGAGATAGAGAGAGAGAGAGGGGAGGAGGAGAGACAGTGGAAGAGGAGTGAAGGAAGGAAGGGAGAGTGTTGAGGTAAAAACAAAGCCACAAGAGAGTGGATGAGAGAGAGGGATTCGAGGAAGAAACAGTGAGAGAGAGACCCCTGGGTTATCTATGCATTAGCAGGCTCCTTTGTGCGTCTCAGCTTCATGCAGGCGACTAATGGATGAGATAGAGTGAGTCAGAGCTTTGTCGGAGACGAGCGTGGAGCCTTTCTTCTTCTCCGCTCACATTCATGACACCTCGGCCCCCTCGCCACCGTTCATTAAAGCCACCCGTGCTAATTTATACCGCCGTTACCCGCTGTCAATGAGTTATATTAATATACTTTACTTTGCAACTCGGTGCTCGATGTACAGGCTGCTTTCACTCCTTGGCATTGGTCAGAAGCACAAAAAGTTCTTTACTTGAGTAGCAAGCAAACTGGTGCAACTCAAGAGTGTTCTGCTCATGTTTATTTGAGGCTCTGACGTAAAATGCACTCAGATAACAAAAGTAAAAGTATATGTTCTTGATACCGTGTGCTGCAGCGCTGGGAAGCTTTCTGTCATTGAGGCGCTAACCAACATGAAGCCAAAGCTGTCAGCGGTCCATTTATGCTCGCTCTGATTGCTTCCTGTTTGGTTCAAAGGAAAAAACATTTTATCTTGATGATATGTGGCACCAGGGGGTTAGTTAAATCTAATGAGGGTTTGTTTTGAAATATAATGGGATAAAAGTATACAATTCTCTAAAATGGAAATACTCATGTAAATCACAAGGACCTCTAACCATCATTATATTCCGTTTTGAGTTTTGCTTTCATGCCAGCATTCGTTTAGTAGGAAAAAGTGTCATTTTCTTTTTGCAAATGGTGGACATTTGCTATTTTGAAACGAAACTCTTCCTGTAATGAGTTCCCAGGCTCATGGATGGATTATTCTGCTTCGGTGCCCGGGGACAGCATGGTTTGCAGGGGCCTCCCTTCCCAGAGATCACCACTTCATCCTAGTTCCTTCAAGTATTCACCCAGTCAAGTGGCTGCCCTGTCAGATAGATTATGCAAACGATACTAAATATTGAAGATAGCTGAAATAGTATGCAAATTTATATGCAAAGGTGGCTAAAAGAGACCACTGGCAATATCAGCGGAGCACTGAATCATTACCAAATGATACAGCAGAGCAGAGAGAGGAGTGTGTGGGTTCATAGCTCAAAGCATCACCAATGTCATGGGCACATACTCAATTTGAACTTATTGAGATATGGCAAAATCATGACTCTTTTGGGTCTGGAGCTCCTAGGCATGTTGACATGCCCATTTGGTAATCCATGCATGCCAAGGAAAGTGTGATAACCAAGGTTTGGATGGTTAATTTCAAAATGTAAACCGTTACAAATTACCGATTACCTGTTTAATTCTAATCTTCACTGCAAAACTGACTACTTTCATTCATAATAAGGTAATAATTACACAATCATAATGCCATTTCAACATGTTTTTCAGTTATCCAGTTACAGTAACTGTGACCAATAACAGTTACCATATTTGTAATAAGATTACTGCAGTATATTCTCATTAAATTAAGAATTGAATGCGTAAATGGTCTACCATTTTACACCAAATTATTAGCAATCTTATAATATTACAGGCCATCTTAACACCTTCACTTATATTACAGTGATGAGAGTCCTCTGCATTATTACTATGAAGTTGTTAGCTGCAACTTTTTTGCACATCTCCTATAATTCTCTTCTCCTGCAGTCTCTCCTCTTCTGTGAGTCATGCTGTTGAGAAGCTCTGAGTGTTAACCGATACAAATCCACTGCAACCAATTGCCTATAGAGTCTGGAACACCTCAAGTCTGCATATTGATGGCGGTGTAGCCCATTAACTCTCAATATCTTTGTCAATTGTGTCTTACTAACAACAAGTGTTGTCACCAGGCAGCGCCTCGATAACTCATCCCTTGAGCTTTTTCACCTTAAGTAAAACTTGAATAACAATTCTCTCTCCATTACACCTTATCAAAAGCCTGATTCAGCTAAATACATCTTTATTCAACACAATATCAGGCTAGTCAAACTAAATAAATCCATGCAATTCAACTAATAATGGCAAGTGGGTGAAATCAGTTTGAAACTTGCTGAAAAAGCTAAATCGAGCCAAAGCTTTACCAAAACATGCACACATTTTAAATTGTGGGCATGTGTTGATTTGTTTGCACTAATGATGAAATTGCGTGTACAAAATAATGAAAGTGACGGCCTGAATGAACCAAAACGAGAGAACAATATGTAGCTTGTGCACTTGTGCACTCTGTAGGATGCTTATAATAGACTGTTGTACCTCAGAAATGTGATACTTTTCCCTTACTGTGCGTGCGGTTAAAGGACTAAAGCAAAATGTGCTAATATGAACCTCTGAATGTGTACAGGTAAACAAATGGACATCCATTGTTATCAAGCTAAGCTAACAGTACTTGAAAAAGGGCAGGACTTGCTTTTCATTGTTTGCTTGTTCATTATTTGTGCCTAACACAAATAATGAGGCTAAAGTCAATTGATTAATACACTCTGGTAGTATATTAATGTGTGCAAGCTCTATCTTTTTAACACTGGAACATATCCAAGCCCCCAGAACATATGCCATCACTTACACTCTGTTTGTCTACTCATTTGTTGTACTCACTTGGTAAGGGCCACTTAAGGGAGAACATAACAATATCAAATGGCCTTAGTCAGCAGGCTTGCAAATGATCATTGCACAAAACATTTCAGCAAGGCAAACAAACAGGTCCCTCTAATGATTTCCCATAAAGTCATTTATATATTCCCCAATGGGCCTGAGTCACACATGACCTGTTTCATATGCTATTGACTAAGACTGGTAATGTGGTAAAGTGGTAATGGTCACGGGGAGCTAGTTTTTACTTATTTATTTATTTTCTCTTACGTACACCCATCAATATGACACTCACACTGTCCATTCTCAAAGATTTTCATTCACTCTCATCAATACGATGTCCTTGCTATGGGATTATTGCATTGCCACTGAAGCAGGTAGCTGTGACTTCTGCCACTTGCCTCTTTCCTCATCACCTCCCTCCCCGATTCACCCCGACCTACGCAAACAATATGAGTGTGAATTCCACTTGACCAGATGGGGACTTGGGTAAGGCAATGAAACATTTTCAGCAAATGCTTTTCAACTATATGATGTAGGATAGGATATTGTTTGGATTTCAACAATTCTCAATCAGATTGCTCTTATTAGTTTGATTCCTTACCACATCTCAACACCAGTTTTCATCATTGTAATGCTTGGAAGAAATACCTTTATTTAGAAATGTCATAGCATCTACATTTACATCAAGTAGACCATCATCTTTTACCCATAGACGGATTATGAGACAAAGCCCCCCCCCCCCCCCAAAAAAAAAAAAAGACAGCATGTGAACCGGCCCCTTATGGGAGAGAAACTAAATTCTAACAATAACAAAGGAATTACAAGGTGCAAACACATATTATTCTAGGCCTAAAAAACATATTTTAAACTGCAAAATGCCTCTGATTGCCTTAATGCCCCAAAATCTACTGTATGGCCACACAGTAGCTGCATGGTATATGAGTCAGTGGGTCCTATTCTGACAGATCAGGAGTGGAAAACAACATTTTGGGGTCTTCGTAAACCATGACTTTACATTACGAGGCCTTTGGACAATGATGCAGAGCTTTACTGCTAAAGCGCTATAGATAAACTGAGGGGAACACTCACTGTGACAGCGCCATGTTGACACCTTCAACACAAATGTTTAGGTTATTATGGGGGAATTTTGGGGCTTTGGTAAATAAATAAATGACAAAGCCCTTCGACTGTGGGGCAGTAAATGTAAAGTTAGTGACAGCATCATCATGTATCAGGCTCTGGCTCAGGGGCCCCCTGAGCTCTTGGACCCCTGGGCCTGTGCCCGGTTGGCCCGTTCAGTAATCCATCCATGGTTTTACCCCTCTTCATTTTATCCCCAGAATATTCTTTCAGTTTTGCTTTAATGCATACAAATCAGGTCGTATCGTAGAAACAGATAATTTCAAAGCCTTTCCATGCCTGATTCTGGCATGCTGGTGTCATTTCCAATTCCATTATTGTCTTATCAATCCAGAATTGGATGTGGCACTCAATCATGTCCTTTTCAGCAGCACAGGAATTATTATTAAATAGGGTTATAGAATTAAATATCCAGAAAACAGTCATATAAGATGGCCAACTGCTTCATATGACTTGGGTTTACAGAGAGGTACAGCTGACATGAAAGCTAATATAATGTTTGCGAATTATATAATCTATATATGGAAAAAAAGGATCGGACCCAGAATAGACCCGTGAGGTACACCACAGGAAACATTTGCCAAAGATGACCTGGACTCCCCAATAGCGACAAAGAGAGTCTTACCCTACATATAAGAGAAAAACATCTGCACTAAAATCTGGAAGAATGAAAGGGAGGATTTTCCAACATTAGCCACTAAAAGCAGATCATTCATGACATTAAGAGGAGCTGTCTCAGTGCTATGAGGAGCTCTAAAACCAGATTTAAATTTCTCAAAGAGACCATTACGGCTCATAAAAGAAACTAATTGGTTAACGACTGTTTTGTTTTGTTTTTTTATCAAAATCTTAGACGTGGAATGGTTATTTAGATATTTAATTATTTCTGTAATTGTTTAGGGGAGAATACAGAGTATGTTTGTTATGGAGAGGTTCAACAATAGTGTTCTTAAAGTAGGTGGGGACAATGTCAGTGATTAAGGATAAATATAATACAACAAACCATATTCAAGACTTCTTTTATTTAGTGGGCACACTATCAAGGGCACAGGTAGAGAGCTTCATCTTGGTTATGGTCTCGATTAATGAATCTGCAGAGACAATATCAAATGTTTCTACTGAGGCAGCAATCTATGAGGAGAAGCAATCTGTGATGTTTTGAGTGGTTGTTTTGTCTGTGTTATTAGATGATATAGCATTGAGTGACAGGAGAGATAGGGGTCAGGTAGTTGGGGTCAGGCAACAAACACCATGCAACCTGATTCAAGCTCAAAATGTTTCATATTTCGGTATTTGTGCTCAGGATTTTACTCATCCCTTGTCTACTTGTCTTCCTTCAGTTTATACACAGATCTCACCCACAATATTTGACATTATCAGTCCTAAACTCTACCATTTCCCCACCTAGTTGATGGCCCAAATCCTCCAGCTGATTATTCTTACAAGTTGGAATATACACATTTCGTAAAAAAAAAAAAAAAAAAAAAAAAAAAAAAGATTTCTTCTTTCTTCTTTCAAAAAAAGGGATAGGCTATACTTTGGAAAATAGCCTTTTCACATTTTCGCTTCTTCTCCCTGCCTTGTATTTCCTTTCAAATTGAACACACATATTAGGTACTACTTGCTGACCCCAGTGTTGGTCCTCTTATAACACTCCCACACTTCCACCCTTTAGCCCCAGGTCGTCCAAATCTCCACTCCCAGCTAGAAACCCCTTTCCTAGTTTCTTGGCCCTTGGCATCTTTGTGGCAGATTTACCTGTTTATTTTCTCCTTTTCCCTCTCTTGCATCTGCCATCAGATTAAATACTTCTACCAGTCATTTCCATGCTACACTTCTCTACAGCCATAAAGACTTATAGCTTTCTATCACCACTTAACCTCTTTCTTCTAAGTTTTACACATTTACTCTCTTATTTCTACCTTGTTATTAGCTTGTTATCCTTGTTAACCGGGCGGGAACAGCAGTGACTTCCTGAATTTCCCCCAGGGGATCAATAAAGTGCAATCTCATCTCATCTCGTCTCATCTCATCTCATCTCATCTCATCTCATCTCATCTCATCTCATCTCATCTCATCTCATCTCATCTCATCTCATCTCATCTCATCTCATCTCATCTCATCTCATCTCATCTCATCTCATCTCATCTTATCTTATCTTATCTTATAATGTAATACTTTATAGATCCCTGTAGGGAAAAGTGTCTTGCTCAAGGACACAGAGTGGGTACTTGCTGACACAGGGCTTGAACCAATGTTGTTTGGTCTATGGCCGATCTCTACAACCACTAAGGCTTGGCTTCAAGTTGGAAACACATCCCACCAACTGTGTCAGATGATTTCCATTGGTGCTCCAACACTACCAACACCTCTAAACCTCCAGCCTGCAGTTGATAATTCTTACCAATTAGAATAAACACATTTCCTCTGCTTGTTCCTCTATCATTTATTGCTTCAGGTTGTGCTCTCTCTACCAGGGATGGGGTCAGTTCATGAATGAGCTCATCAATTCCAATTCATCTGAGGAAAAAACCTACAGGTTAATTTAATTCAGTGAAATTCTGTGAAATTCCATGTTTTTTTTGTGTTTTCTTAAAATATATCTGAGATTACATGTACTGTTATACATTGTCAATACTGAATACCATAAAATGTGACAACCTCTCCGAGAAGTGGAATTTCATGAAATTTAATGGAAGTCAATTCTGTTTCCTGTCATTCCAATTCAATTCACATTCTGTTTCCTTGGAGCTGGGTGACATTCCAATTCCAATTCCAATTCCAACTGCAGAAATTGAATTGGAATTTACCATGCATTCTCAATTCTAATTCATGAATGGCCCCAACCCTGTTCTTTACCTCCCACAGCGTCCATCTCCCAGTGTTGGCTCAACCACAAACACTTTGACTGACAGCCCAAATCCTCCAGCTAATGATCCCTATAAATTCAAATTTACCCAATTCCCCCCGTCTCTCTGTCTGGTTTCTCCTTCCAGGTTGGACCCAGATCCTAGGCTTTATTTCCCTACAACCCAGATCCTCCAGCTGTCGACCCCCATTTAGACTCCCCTCTCCACGCCTCTTCCACCTGCTCGGCTCCTGCTCGTCCCCTCGCCTCCTCCCTGCCTGTCTGGGCTGAGCGATGAAGACCCCTCTCTGGTGCCTGGTGGTGCTGCTGGCATGTCTCTTCACCCCCGGACGTAGTGACTGCCAGAGGGAATGTGTGGCCTGTGGTCTACTCCTGCAGCAGCAGCAACTGCAGCAAGCCTTTAACACCATGGTGAGTATGTGTGTGTCAGTCTGTTAGTCATTGTGAGTCACTGTTGATCAGAGCATCTGCTAAATGCCTTGTAAACACTGTGGTTTGTGTGTGTGTGTGTGTGTGTGTGTGTGTGTGTGTGTGTGTGTGTTAGGGCACAGCTACAGCAAGCCTTCAACACCCTGATAGAGGTGTGTTTGTGTTTGTGATTGCGTAAATTATGATTTTAAATCTCTCTTGATAACAGCATCTGCATAATGCCTTATATACAGTTTGCATGGTGGCACTGCGTGTTGTGTGTTTGTGTGCATATGTGAAGGGGGTGGGAGACAGAAGTTTTGAAAACCTCGTAACACCAATTTTGGTAATGTTTTTTATTTAATTAATTTATGCCTGACGACCAAAAGTTGCATTAAAAGTCTTAACTGCAATTCTGAAGCAGTGTGTGAAAGAGTCTCTTCTACATTGGTAATGTTTTAACTTCAATTGATGGATGACATGCTCCTCTATGGGTTGAGAAAATTATTGGTCTGATGAAACCCTTTCAATACCCAATGGATAAACTCTAAGATGCATGGTGGTTAAAAAAAAAGGCTGCAAGATTTTCACCCAAAAGCGATGAAATCACCTAAGAGCATCTGCAATGACAGAATGTGAATGCTCTCTGAACTTGACCAAAGTTCAGCACAGAAACTCTTTTCCAAACAGTCCGAGACACGTCACCGTGTAAAAATAGTCTGTGGGCGTCCGTGAATAGCGGTGGGACGGCTAATTTAGCTGATAATGATGCAGAGAAAGACAGCTGGGACCTTTTGGAAAGTGGTAATAGAACTATGTAATTGACTGCTGCTCAGTATCATCAGCCCAGGCTTGCAACGGTGACTGACACATTTTATCAGCTTCTCATTGTGTTAGCCGGCTTCCCATTGAGGCACAGATGGAATCCGCTGAGCAATTCCATTGTTTCCCACTTCAGACTGAGAGAGTGCATAAGGCCACAGTGTTTGTTATAAAGGCAGGAACCACAGATGCATTCAGGGAGGGACACACACACATAAGTGCACACACACACATACACCAGGGCTACTTGAATCCATAATTGAGTCCACTTTTCTGTGAACTTGGACTTGTCTTGGTCTTGGCCCCTATTGGATGTCAACTAAATTTTTGTTTTGCCTAACTCAACTTTTTCTTAGCATTTTTTTTTTTTTTTTTTTAAAGATGCACAACATGCTTTTTTCCACCTGATCACCAACAAAATGGCTAGCTACATGCATTCCAATGCACTTTTTATCCATGCCAATGGATGCTGAAAGGTGTGATGTAGAGCTCCTTTGCAGGCAAATCTATATCTGTTCATCCAGAGAAAATGAAGCAACACCTTATGTGTCATTTTTGCATTTAGACAGACATATACCCTCTTTATTGCATATTTCTGTTTTGGACTTGAATAGCACTCGGTTTGTTCAGGACTTGGTTTTGAATTGGTTTCGAGCCCTTTTGAGCTCGGACTCGATTGGACCTGGTCTTGCACTTGAATTGGACTTGATTATCGTGGTTTTGACTAATTATGGTGGGCTTGACCTAATCCTAACCCACTTTAAACTAAATGCCTGACCTTATCTCTTACCTTAACCTAACCTAATCTTAATCCAAATTTTAATCTTAACCCAAGCCCAACCGAGGATATTTGGTCCTCACAAGTATAGAAATACAAGTACACACACACACACACACACACACACACTACCTCTTACTCATAAACTCATTCAGATTGCTCCATTGATCTGACGTGGAGAATCCCCTGGTGTGCTCATTTCATTTACGACGGATAATTAATTTCCATTGATAGATTCACAGCGGAACTCCCTCTCCTCTCATTCCTTTGATGTGAGCAGGTTTTTCGATAACAATGCAATTTATCTCATTTGAGCGAGATTCGAGGAGTAAATGGGATTTGCTTCTTACCTCAACTCACAGGGCTCTGGAGCTTAAGAGAGTTGTAGATGCATTCAAGTCTCTATTTAGTTCCAGCATAAACTAGAGTTGTATTTCCAGGTATATTTTAATTGGAAAACTCATGCTCCATGTTTATTTTTTGGGTTGTTTTTTTAGTTGGAAGTGTATAGAAGCTAAATTTTGCCTCAATTAAGAGAACAGGAGTCAACAGGTTACATATTTAGGGAAAAATAGTTATCATGTAGAATAAAACTTGCTGTTAAAGTATTTCGACCAAAGACCATGAAACATGTTGTTGTGCTGCTCAAATTCCTTTTTTTTTGGCAGGAGACGCACAAAGTAAACGCATAACACCATAATGGATCCACTTTTATGGGTTTCTGTCCTGGTTGTACACTCTTTTACCTTTTATGGACCATTTGGTTCCCTTACAGTCATTGATGGAGAGACTTTTGCCAGGTTATGTTATGCCTTCACTTCATTTGCCTTTGCCTTCATGCTGATAAACTTATCGAGAGGCTTCTGGCAGCATCAAGGTTATTAAAACCGCACACTGAATCACAGGCTCAGCACTGCCAGCAGTTCACTCCATATGAAGATTTCATTGCCAAAACACTATTTGCATTTTAGAGGAGAAAAAAAAGTCATTACCATAAGTTCGTCATTCAATATCTCAAAAATGTACATGAACCAGTCTGAAAAAACTTGATCATTTTGACAACAAAAGACTTAATTTACCTGCTGTCCTTCAAAATGTACCATAATTTGTTTCAATTTTGTGCCGTCAATCAGTTTGAAGGAGTAGATGTCACATTTATCAAATGATAGACATCTGATGCTGGCACATAACTTTTCATATATGCTGAACACAGCAGGGACAAGACCCATTAAATCCCACGACACGCAGACCATCCAGGTCACAGACTGTTTTCTCAGCCTGGGTCTGAAAGTTGGTATTGCAGTATTAACACTCATAGAAAACAAATGAGGATTCCGGCACACAAAATAAAAGACACAGCAGAGGTGAATTTTGTGTCTGGGAATCTTCATTTGTTTTCTATGGGTGATTTGATGGGGATCTTGTTCTGTTTCATGGACTGTATTATTGTGCTCTGTGTCATTTTTCATGAGTGAAGCTCAAGGAGAAATGAGGCTTGAAAGTTGCACTACACTATGTTGCTGGAACTAATGTTAGCTGTAAATATGTGTTAATGTCTTCCCATTGCCATAGTAACATAGCTAATACTCTCAAAATCAACTAGAAGAGGTTCAGCTATTGCTTCCTATGGAACATGATTTTGGAGCTAACATGGCTGCCACTGGAAACTGCAATGTTCAAACTGTCTCCCTTTAGCATTGATAAAACACATAGTTTCATCATCACCAAAAGTCAGTACACACGATGGGATTTTGAACAGATTTAGCTCAATTATCTCACAGAAATTTAGGAAACCATAGAGGGAATTCACATTATGTTTTTCACAGATCATTTCTTGCAGCACAATGATTTGGGATCTTTTGAATTAATAAGTTATTCAAAGAAATTCTCATGAAATCTTGTAGCATGTATCTAACTTAACACCCCCCTGTCTCCTCTCCCTCTGCAGGTGTGTCTGCTGGAGTGTGAGGGTCACGTCTCCTCCTCCCTCACCTGGGAGCTGTGTAATCGTGCCGTCAAGCTGTCACAATATCCTTCGCTTCCTGCGGGAGGCGCTCTGTCCAAGAGAACAGTGGAGGAGCTGGATCTGACCCCATTTGACCTGGACTCTGATGGTGAGCTGCTGCAATCTGCTGCAGCAGAGCGCTTCCAGGATAGGGGTCAGAATGAGGCTCCCTTCAAGCAACGCAGTGCCCAGTATGACTCATCGCTGCTGGGATCCGCTGAAGAGGGGGAGGGCCTGCCGGGTCTGGATCTCGGTCTGGAGGACGAAGAGAGGAAGGCGAGGGAGGAGAGGGAAGCAGTGAGGGACAGCCAGCTAGAGGGGGATGAGGGTGAGGACTCAGAAGCCATCGACTTATCCAAACGCTTCGGTGGCTTCCTGAGGGGTCGCCATGGATACAGGAAGCTGATTGGATCGCCGGCGAGGCCCCTGCAGAAGCGTTACGGCGGGTTCATAGGCATCCGGAAATCTGCCCGCAAATGGAACAGTCAGAAACGGGTGAACCAGCTGCTGAGGCAGTACCTGGGGATGAGGAGCAGTCGCAGTGGGAGGTTCAACAGCGTCCCTGCTGCCGGGGTTTGGAGGCAAAACCAACTGTAATGTATTTCTGTAGTGAAACCCGAAACCCTCCTCCTGTGCTGGGCTGCTCTCACAGAGTCCTGCCCCAGTTACCTCAGCAAATCATGTTTTCAGCAGCTCACTCAAATTTGAACTGTGACGTTATCATCATATGAAGAACACAGTATGCCATCTCGCTGCACCTCTCTTTGTGTCTATAAGTAACAAGGAATGACCATAATGACCATAATGTCCTTCTTAAGCATATTTACATGCCATTCTGTGAAATAAAAGAAATTAGATAAGTGCAATTGAATATTTTTGTGTGTCGGTATAATAAGAGGGGCCAAATGAGATTGGAAAAGTGGTTCAGCACAAGTTTGTTCACCAGAGGTGAAACCTGGGGGTCTGACACTTAAGATTATGATGAATGCACTTTCAAGCATGTGTGTGGATGGGACTTAAGTTATTGTTTCAGCAGTTTTTTGCACTCTGTAGTTCATGTTATGAGAGCTATTGCTGGTTATGTCCAGCTCACATGAAATGGATATATACGTTTCCCCTTTTAAAGCAGCAATATGTAGCTTTGGAATGAAATGACCCATATAGAAATATTTTTCAGTGGCTTCGATCATAATTGCTGAGCTTGCCACAAATCAGAGCTAAAACAATTGGGAGCAAATTGGAAGTGGCCCAGTCCTGTGCTTGGAAGATGGCTCTATCTATTGTAAATATGGTTGGAGGGTAGGATTGCTGGAGCACAAACGTTAATTTTTAGCTTCAAACTGTGGTATAAGAATCCAATTTTATGCTTGAGGAACTTAATTCATTAAATCGAATGGACATAAAACTTTTCACTGGTAACCCCCCCCACACCCCACCCAAAACTCCCCCAAAACTACATATTGCAACTGTGCATCTCTCCCCATGGGAGCCTTGTTTCTTTTTTCTTTCTTTGTAATCTGATTTGTCCATTAAAGCTCTATAGTGGAGGTTATCAAGGTAAACCTTTCAAGCAGCTAGTTTCCTTTGAGAAAGTGAACAGCAGGTTCACCGGCTCCCTTGGGCAGAGGCTCCTTTCAGTACAGCACTACTGTCCTCTAGTGTTTATGGAACAAACATGTTCAGTTTCATGAAGTGGGGAGTGTGACATCGCTCCAGGATGCTGATTTTGGGCCAGTTTTGCCATTCTCTTAGTAATAGCTTATGTAATGCTTTGGATTACCTCCCTTTTCCTGCAATTACAGTGGAATTAGAATTATTAACACAAGACAACAAACTTACACATACAGCTGAATTTATTGATACTTACAGGCCCATTACTTACCTGACCTTGACTTAACATATACTGGTGAGACTGTTTGGTCAGGTTAAAGAAAAAAAACCCTGGTAAATAGAGAGAAAACCAGTGTCTATTATCCCTTTTTCTCACAGTATTAGTAGTGTAACAGCTCATAATTTATTATATTTGCCTAACTACATTGCAATTATGGAAATGAGGGAGCTGTAATTTTAAGTGTTACCAAAGCATATAACTCAGGAATGGGGAGAAACTAAACCTTAGTCAGTCCTCAAAAGCTACTTCAACATGGAGCTTTTTCCAGAGTGTTTGCTTTAGTCAGAGTGGACCAAGTGCATGAAGGATCGTTGGGTGTGTATTGCACTGCAGGATGGGACGGGAGGTCTGAATGACATCAATCCTGGAAACCGCCATCTTTCTGTATTTGGTCATTTGACAGTGGAGAGGTGGAATGAACTGTGCATGTCTGCTATGGTCGTTGTTTATGTACACAACAGATTGTTCATGCTCGGGTGAAAAAAATATACCTTCATTAGTTTTATCATCAATTTTTTTTTCTTTCACTAGCAGGTCACATTCATTGTTTTGCATCTTAATAGTGTTTGATTAAGAAATATAATAACATATGCATAAGAGTGTGTGGATGATTGAAGAGTGTGTGCGTACATGTGTGTGTGTGTGTATGTTTGACTGTGCATGTGCATGTGTGTATGCTTGTGTATTTCTCTCTCAACACCAACACAAAAAAATTGAATTTGTGAATACTGTGTACATTTCAGACCACATTTATACCATTGTTCTGAGTCTTCATAAAAAATGTGTATAGAGAAAACTACAATAAACTAGTTTGCTATTTCTCTTGTGGACTGTCATGCAGAAAAAAGAACACAACCGTCTCAAATTCTCAGTGCTTTTTAATTTGTGTTTGACAATATATTTCTTCTTTTTTTTATTGCTATTACAAACTCAGTCTCCTAATGCTAGTCCCATAGGCATGACTCCATAGCTTTACAGATAAAACCGTTAACACTGGTCAGTTGCCAACATGTAGGCAGGAAGGAAATCCATTTCATGGAAGGAACTTGGTTGAGTTGAACCAAATTTAGCTTATTCTTGTGAATTTATATTCCAACAAAGTGCCAAAAAACATAAAAATTCATAAATTCTGCCCGACACATGGGCTGAAAGAACAAGACGATAAAAAAAGGTATAAAATACTCGTACATAACTCAAAGCACACAATATAGAAGTACATCATAACCACTGTGTAACCATTGGAAGAGAAGGTTGGAAGAAAAAAGAAAGCAGAGCCAGGTAGCAGTCTAATACAGTGGGGGTATAAGGTGTAGTAATATGTCCTTTGGATAGAAGAGGAAAAGCATAGTAGGCTTAGCACATCACATGGTCAAAGTGAGTCAACAACTAGCACCATCGCAGACTTCAGTTCTCGGGGGTGAAGTTATGAAGTTACAAAGATACATAAAACTGAATTTCCATTCCTTTAGGAAACAAAGAAACAAAAACAGGTTTAAGAAGAAAAAAAAAGAATGGTTGTTTTTCTCGATGGCTCTCAAGCCCTGATTTATCCTTGTGTCTCCTCTTTTTGATAAAGTCTCTTTCATCACTCATCCATCCACCACTTTGTCTCTCACACACTCTCACTCTCTCTCTCTCTCTCTCTCTCTCTCTCTCTCTCTCCGTCACACAGCTGTTTAGTCGGGGAAGCGCTGGCAGGCTTTTTTCCAGCGGCAGGCGGTGCACCACTGGTCCTTGCGCTCCACTCCGTACACCTTGCGGCACTTTTTGGCCTCGCCGCGACCCTTCCTGCAGACGTAAAGACACAAATCCTGCTGATGAGAATGAGCGGGGCGAGAGGGCAGAAAGGGGAGCTACCACACAGACTTAATATAATTTAGAGAGAGGCGATGATCTCTGTCTATATAAATGAGTAGCTATCTAAATGTGATTATACTGACTGCAGACTGGCAGCACAGCGGTGGTTCAGTAGGTAGATATAGAAATAGACAGACAGAGACAGAAAGACAGGTGAACTGTAAAACTTGTGTTTACCAAAATCAATCAAGCTTTATTTATAAGGCTGGGTATTGGCAAGGACCTCAAGATACGATACGTATCACGATACGATTGTATCACGATACACTGCGATACGATACATATTGCGATACATTGCAATACTCTACATAATTTACTGAAAATTTAAAAATAGAGCTGAAAATACAACTTGCTGTGCACCACCTGGGTAGTCTAATATGTACATCACATTATATTGATAACTCAGCAGACAAATTGAGTCAAACTATTTAATTCAAAGGGATTTGAGGGAAATTTAAGGACATTTTAAATCTGTTTAAAACATGAATAATTTTTTTAATGTATCGATACGAGGGGTTGGAAAATTGATACAGTATCATGGAAAAAAATATTGCAATACTCAGCTGTATCGATTTTTTTGCACAGCCCTATTTATGTATATACTTTTATTGACACTGAATGTACAAAATATTAGGGACATCTTAATGATACTGAGTTGCAGCATTTTGTGCACAATCCACATCTCAATTATCACAAAACTTAAAAATCCTTCTCTAACTTGTCTGCTTCTCTTTATTTATATCTCCTCCTTTGTGATTGGTATACATTTAATAAGGGAAATCAATAAGGGATAATGGCTTTTACCTGGATTCACTGCATCAGTTAATGAAAAGAGTAAGTGTCCCTAATATTTTATACACTTGGTGTATAATTCCTGACTGCAAAACAAGGTGCTTAACATTAAGGTAATAAAAATTAATAAATAAGAAAACTAAAACGCAATGTGTAAGCATGTTTTGAGGTAAGACATGACACTGGTATATTTTGTTTTCAATAATTTTTTTTGTGTTGTCACACTGTTTTTGTACTTACCATATCCATTGTGATGACATTTGTTTTGTATATTGAAAGCATATTTGAAATGATCATTAACTGATTTGAAGACAACATGAAAGGATTTTAAAAAACTGGTCAAAAAGTCAAAAAGAGAGAGACTGAACAGCGATGTGAAGACAGCAGGTAGGTGGACGAGGCCTCACCTAAAGGAGCAGTGAGTGCGGGAGGGCGACGCACTCATGGTCTGCAGCCTGTTGGCGGCGCTGTTCTGTTGGAGCCACTGCTCCCCGACACTGACGGACCGGCAGCGAGGTTTCACCATCTGAGGAGGAGGAATAAAAAAATCATACAGTGAGTTGGGAGATTTTAATCTATTTTCTTCAATGTCTTCTTTGTTTCTGTCTAGGAAGTTCAGTTTTCAGTTTTCAGTTTTCATTTGAACTTGCAGAATGGCTATTGCTTTTCACATCGGCATTCTTGTACAGTGACGAAGTTGGAAAACAGACAGTTGGGACATTGCGTTTTTCAGTGGCAGACATGTTGGCTCCACAATCCTGCTCTACAGCTGCAGCTAAGTAATTCATGATTGTATTCCAGCTGATTTGTTGAATGAGATCTACCCTGCCACAGTGATTAGTATTGGTTAAAGTGAATGACACTCAGAAATTGGGTTCATTGCAATGGCAAAAGCATAATTTCAGCGATATATTTGATGCACTGGAATGTATAGAAATTCAGGATCAAAGCCTATAAAAATGATGTTGAGTCATGCTCTCTTCCCTAGCCATCCTCTTTACTTTGATCCTTCTGTGCAAATGTGAGAGAGTCAAAAATGATAGACAGACAGACAGACAGACAGACAGACAGGGACAGAAAACCCACTGGAGTGTTGTTGTGGCCAGAGACAGAGACGGAGGGGGTCCAGCCCTGGGAGCCAGGGTTTCGGGAGGCCACAGAGACCTGGACGGGGCTGCATGCCTGGAAGGAACAGGGGGAGAGGAGAGGACTTAGGATTCACACCTTCAAGAACCACAGTTTTATTGGGGTCAGGACCTCAAATAGTTATGACAATGAAAATACAATAAACATACAGTAAACAACAAGACCTCAGAATTGCTAAACATCCATTTTGTCCCCCTCATGTCCACTGAACTGCCTTCACATTGTTACAACCAATTTGTCACTTTTGATTCCATCCATTTCCCTTCAAAAAGAAGGGAAGAACATATTGCATATTGCATTTTCATATCTCATTAAATTATTCTCCTTTCAAATAGAACTGTTTCCATCCCCTTTGCCAGCTTTCTCTTCCCTTTGCAGTCCTGAAGCCATTTTGAACAAAGCACATGATACGTCACAAATCACCATAATATTCACAACACCCCACCTCGCAATGTGGATAAAAGTAGACAGAGGAAATTTGATTAAATGAAACTCACATACACAAATGCATGTGCACACACACACACACACACACACACACACACACACACACTGCACCGCCAACAGCACTGACCCTCGATTCAACCCATACTCTTGGTTAGGCAGGACACACGCTAGATGATTTCTGCCTCCATGAAGAAATGAAAGACAAATTTGCTACAAAAGAGCCACATTTTCAAGATCTGCATGCTTCAAATAAACAGCGAAAAACAACAAAATGGGATTTTCATGCTTATTTTTTTTAAATTTGGTAACATCATGCAGGGTTTTTGGGCGAGTAATCCAAGTAGTTAAGGCATTCAGCTTGTTTTTCCCATTGTTGTGACAAAGGAAAAGGAAAGATACATGTAGGAGTGACACAGGAGAGCAGATTGTAGGGGGAATCAGCAGGGAGACGTGTGGGTCCAGAGGCACGAGTCTTAACCGTTGCACCACCACTTGCTAAAATCATGTAGTGTTGTATTGCCCTTTACAGGCTAGTGACAGTCTAGTCTCCTTGGGGGAGCGAGCCAGCCAACAGCTTACTCTCTCACTGTCACAACACATTCATTTACAGGCTCAGTGGTACGGGGTTAACGCAGGCCGCTGATGAAATGTGTTGCTTTGTGATGCATAAACACTCTGTTGTAGCTCAACAGCTAGTCTGACGCAGAGGTGTCAACATGGTGGTGCTGGGTTAGTTACAACACTGGGACCGTGTCACACTAAAACATTGAAAACAATAAACTGCAATAACATTTGAGTTATTCAGTAGGAAACCAAATCCTGATGCAGCTGTCTCACTGTTTTTGTATTCAGTCGCAGTCGGGATTCACATGACAAGAAGGATTGAACCTGGGTCCAAAGCAGTGGGAAATGTGTTCAAATTTAACAAACACTGAGGGTGGGAAGGTAAATTCCTGTATTCTCCCACATGTTCCCCAAAATCTACACACAGTGTTTAATAATTCATGCTAACAAGAGCCGTCTGCTTTCATCGCCTCAAACCACTCCCTCCCTCCAGGGGAAAAACTGAAAACCTCTGAACTGCTATACAGTACAAAGTTATTCACAATAGAGATTGGGGTTCCACTGATAAAGGTTTTTGAATGCCAATACTGGAACAAATATTTCTGGATTCAATATCTTTAAATTTGACCATTTTCATGCCCAAAATTTACATGGATTCAGTGTTTCCCCCAGAATTGTGTTCTTGTCAGGGTGGAAAAGCCTCTGAAACAGTATTTGGACCATCATGGGACACTGAAAAACTCTCCATTAAAACTCTAACACTAATGAAATTATTTAAGGTGTGTTAGCAGCTCCTTAGGGCAGGGTGAGGCAGGTTTTACTGCAGGTTTTACAGACTGATGCTGGTTGAGTAAAATCCTCCCACACCACACTGGAATGAATTCTCTGGTCAGCCATGTGAAATAAAAAAGGATAATATAAAAATATTCACTAGCTGTGGGCAGGAAGGAACCTCCATCATATCGGAGGTAGATGACATAAACTGCCCGATATCCAATTTTTTGATAAAAGGCCAATATCATCTTGATATGTCATATGAAATTATGGGATATTTTATTTTAGCTCATGAAACATGGGACCAAAACTTGTTGCATTTATATTTTTGTTCAGTATAATAGCTACTTGTGCAGCATTCGCACACCACACTTCTTCTTCTACCAGCACTTGATACCCGTCCCAGTCTGCTGCTAGAACAAAACCCCCCAGAGAGTCCCCCCTCAGTCCTGTCACACCCACCTGATAGAGATGCTCTGAGTGGATCTGCCAGAAGCTGCTGGGGGCCGACTGGCTGAGCGGGCTGGGCCGGCCCGGTCCCGGCCCGGAGCTGGAGTTGGACCTGGGCCGGGGAGCCGGGGGGATCTGGAGCCCCAAGCCTGGGGGGGAACCGCAGGAGGCCCAGCAGAGCCGGGGGGACGAGGCGTGGCCCGGGGGCTGCTGGGAAGGAGCTGGAGCAGAGGCAGCCTCCACGGTCTCACAGGAGATCTTGGTGTAGTAGAAGTCCTCCTCCCTCTGGGACTGATCTGACCCACTGCTGTGTGCGTAGAGGTAGGTGTGTGTAAATGTGTGGGTATGTGTATGTTTGTGCAGGTGTGTATGTGTGTGTGGTGTGTGTGAGACAGACAAATGGAGAGAGAGAGACCAGTGGGCACAAAGAGCAAAAAAGAGAGAGTTGTTTATTTTGACCAGTGCTGAAAGCAAATACAGGGTTTCCACTGTGGCCCCGATGTAAAATTTCTGTTCCGTGACTTTCCATAACTAAGTCAGAGCGCTTCCATAACCTAAAAATTTTATTCCCTCTTGTTTTTTTAATGGTGTTTTCCACCAAAGAAATGTTCTAATGGGGTAAACAGTCTGGTTTCCACTACAGTTGAGCTGGCTGTGGAGAAGTGGCCATGCAATGTAGAAAAAGAGCTGAAAATAGCTGGAAAATAGATTATATTCCTGTAAAGTGGCCGCTTTACAGGAATATAACATTTGTGAAATTCCCTGATACTCCCTGACTTTGCCAAAGAATTTATCAAATTCCCTAACTGGAAAAACCTCTGAAAGTACATCCACATATTTGATTGAACATGAATCAAAATCTGCAAGTTGCCAGCTCACCCCAGATGCAGCACGCGGATGTGTCTTTTCATTCCAACTGAAGACGTGAGCACCTTGCCACAGCTGGGCCACAGACACTTATACACCCCTCTGAACGAGCTCTGCAAGAGAGAGAACGGGAGATGTAAAGTATGAGAGGGGGGACGGAGGAATAAAGACAGGTAGGAACACAAAGAGAGAGAAACAGAAAGAAAGAGACAAAGTGCAGAGACAGAGAGAGACAGAGAGAGAGAGAGAGAGAGAGAGAGAGAGATCAAGAATGTCTTACACACCACAACAGTAACATCATAGTATAAGTAACATCTTACATACTGACCTGCATCTTTTTTGAAGCAAACATAATCCCAATATCCTCTCTCTCTCTCTCTCTCTCCTCTCTCTTATAACAATTATAATCACCCCAACTTTTATTCCAATGCTTCCCCCCAAAAAATCCTTTCTCTGCAGGTAGTAAAGGCTTCTGAGCCACTCAAGTTAAATCAGATTCTTGAGCGGTAGTGGTAGGGGACTGCGCACTGCTCTATACCTTTGGCTTTTTGGCGTTAAGCTCCTCCCCCTGCTCCAGCTCCATCTGTAGCCCTTCATCGGGGCTGCTGTCCATCTCGGTGACGGACGGCGAGGGGGCGGGGCTCACGTTGCCGTGGTCCCAGCTCCAGTAGCCGCTGCTGCCGCTGTCAGAGAGCTCGCCGCCGCCGCACTCCATGTCGGCTGCCGACGAGCCGGCTAGAAAACAGGAAGATAAGAGCGTTATCACCATGACAAACCGATGGAAACACCTTCCCACTCCAGGCAGAGCAGCCAAGTCGCTCCACATCTTCGATTACAGGATCAAAATTAATCTTTTCAAAAGGTACATCTTATTTTGTCTCAGTACTGGAAAACCTGAAGGTTAATTGGGAATTAAAGCCAGTTTTTTCTACAGTTGCACTCATTATAAGTCACTCTGGATGAGTTTCAGCTAAATGCCTAAAATGTAACGCAAAAGTAGTTTTCTGGGTTTAGCACTTCTCACACTCTATTTTCCAAGGACTGATGATTGGCTCTTGGGGTGTTAGCTGACACAGATATAGCCCATTTCTTGTATTGTTATTATTTTTTAAAGAAAGATGGAGAGTTAGCAGTCCATTTCCCTTCAGGATTTTTATTTATTTATTCAGATATTTGGAAAGCAGAGAGAGAGTGAGAGACAGGAGAAAAAGCTCAGATTCTAGGCCAACAGAGATGGCAGATTTTATTCTCAACTATCTCTGGACACTTCTTGTGGAAGTTTTAATATAATGACATGACATTGGTTATATGACTTGCCTGTCACTCACAAATAGAAATAAACAACCTTGAGTTATAACAACATTTAGGAATGCTATGTTTGTTAAAAAGAGTTAAGAAATCATTTTGACTATAGGAGGAGAGTGGGGAAATCTGAAAGAAAAATCCCTAAATTCACTTGCTCCTGGATATAAAATGACCAAACTACAATAAACAGATGTTGATGACAGTTTTGATGATGCTCTATTCAATCAATCAATCAATCAATCAGACTTTATTTTCCTGACCAATTAAAGACACTATCATGACTATTTGATCAAAAGAGAACACATACAAGTCATCAGTGAGGTGGTGAGGCTGGAGCAAACACAAATTCACCACGACAATTCACAAAAAATTCTGCAAAAATATACCTTATGGTTCAGATATCTAAGACTCTCTATTCCTGTGTGATTAAAATAGACACACAGCACTTGGGATCGCTCTCAGCTAGTTTCCCCATCCTGAGGAGAACAGCAGGTCCCAGCACGGCTGCCAAGGTTGTGATGTGTGTCTGCTTTTTGAGACGGTGCCATCGTTTAGCTTTGACATCATTTCAGCTTCTCTTAGTTCTCTTACTCCCTCTTTGACTCTATTGCCTTTTCATTGCTTTTTTGGTCACTTTGCCAAAAATTGAAAAATAGCAAGGAATCTATTTTTAACTGAAGCAAGTTTGCTTACTTTTGTAATTTTTGCAGAAGGAAAACAGACTTCTACCAAGAGTGCAGACAAACCAAGCTCTTCATGAATGTATGAGAATATAGCAACAATAACTAAGGTAAAGGATTGGGGAATAAATCAATACATGAATTAAGTACACGATTCATGTGTTGACCTTGCAATAAGAACTTGTGACCATAGCCGACAAAAAGGATCATATGATTTGATTGATTATAGCAGTAACCGCTACAGCAGCTCACCCACTCTTCATTTATCTTGAATTAGTACTGCAGGATTTTCCAACACAACTCCGCTTGGAGGGGAAACAGCAGTGAACTAAGCAGGTAAAAAGGGGAACTTGTATGACAGCTACATCTGTATGATTTATATGGCTTGCAATAAGACCATTCCAATAAATAATATTGTACCTTATCTGATTACTAGACCATAGTTTTCCCTAGCTTTTTTTTCAAACAGGGCTGGTTGGGATCCTTTTTGGTTTTGCTTCCATGTTTGTTCTTGCTTTGGTCCCACTTCTGGTCCTACTACAGTCTGTAGCCTTAAACGTATTCTTATTTGTAATATTTTATAATATTTTTGTAATGTTTACTTCATTCAAGTGCTGATTCTACACTGGCAACATGAGTACAAACATTATTTTTTGTGTTTTCAGGGGATTTTTCTCAGTCAGTGGTGGTAATGTTCTTGCTGTGTTAATCCTCTACTGCTGAGTGAAACTAGCAGGAGCTCTGATGTGGCTGTGTGGTGGTGAGGTGAAGTGAGGTGAGGTGTGTCAGACCTGGACCAGCGTCTGTCTGCGGAGCAGTCTGAACCACAGGACTACAGGACAGGCTCGTCAGGACCATAGCTGCCATGATCTCGTCCATCTCCACTGACTCTGGGCTGCGGAAACTGGAGGGACGACACACAACAAATGTAGCTGGGTAACACTTAGACACTGTTGACACTGTTGAGCTCTCACCATCAATATTTAAAAGGAAAATCCAACCTAAAACACTTTAAAGGACAAATCCACCCTCAGACACTCTTACACTGCTATATATCATCAATTTGTGATGTTCAATGCACTCCAGGAGTTATTTTGTGTTGTAATTTACCTTTTTGTTGCACCCACGTTCACCTCAACCTGCCTCGTCTACTTCTACTTCAGTTAGTGATTTCCTACATTTCCCAGAATAACTTTCAACAACCCCCAGAGAACTGGCATACATTGAGTTGGGCCTTTATATCCCTTACCTGTACGGCGCCTCTCTAGTAGCCGACACGTTGCAGAGGGGCATTGTGGGAGCTGTAGTTAGCGGTGGAGCAGCCAGGTTGCCCCAGCCTCCCTCAGCCTCCCTGTGTGGCAGGTGGACTGATGCCTTGTTCTTGTGACGCCCATTCCCCAGGACCGGCTTCTCACCCTGGCCACAGCACTGCATATACATCTTCAGACAGAGACAGTATGCAGAGAGGAGAGGAGTCTTACAACACACTGTATAGACTGATGATAAACTGCTGTCTATAGTCACAAGGAAACTGTTTTTTGATGGTGTCTTGCTTCCGTAATTTGATGGAATTTTCTGGTTGAAACAGGAAGTTGAGGCGGGGGTGGGTGGGTGGGGGGAGGGGGGGGGGGAATGTTCAAAAATCTGTGATGGCTTCATTGGTTGGAATTTTTGGTACTTTACTGGCACACAATTCAGTTTTCCAGGGAAGTAATGGGATTTTGATATAAGAATTGTGTAATTAACAATAAATAACAATAAATGCGTACCTTATGATATGGAGAACTAGCTAACAAGGTGAAAATTGTCTTTTTAATTTCACTGTGAATTTAAATAGGCAAGTTGAGTAAAAAGACATTCTTATTTACATGAGTAAGGAGGATTACTACCACAGTCTGGTACTATTGGCCACTGAGAGGCTTCACTGGAACAGTTGTGGGTTTAGTGGCTTGCTCACGGGTATTTCAACAGTATTATACTGTACTTCCAGTCAACCAATGAAGTAAATCAATGGCTCTGTTTACATGCACAGAGTAACCGTCTGTTGGCCATACTCCGGTTAAGATCTTATTTGGGTTAAGCTGTTTACAGGCACCTTTGATACCCTGCGACTCAGTTGCCCTGTTGCCATGAATAAACCAGTTAACAGAATATTCCTGTCCACCTGTGATGTCTCTCCTAATAGAACGGTCCGCCAGAAAAAACAGCATTAAAAGGATGTGGCTGTTAGCCTTTGAGCAAACAGTAGGCTACTTTAATGCAGGGGAAAGAAATGATGTTCCCAACTGTGGGAGTTTTTCCTTTTTCTCACTGAGAGTCTAAGGTTGGGGGTTGTACTACTCACTGCCATGTGTTTTGTTGACATCGAAAACCAAAAGTGAAAGGACTACGATGTTTACATACCACATAACCCATTTAATATTGGAGTAAGCCAGGCATCTTAACCGGGTTTCTCATAATTGGTGTAGGAGCTTAACCAGGTTATTCTAACAGAGTTATGATGTTTATGTCGACCCAAAACTGGGTTACTTGATTAACCGGGTTAAGAACAAAATTCTTTAAGCATATAAACATAGCTAATGTGGGTGACAAAAGATTAATTAAATCTAACGAGTGATCAGTATGCTAACTGTGACTCTTCCCAAGCATCTGCTTCAACCATATCAATTCATCAATGATGAGTGATGGGCAGGATGTGAACAAATGAATGGATGGGTAGATGATGGCTGGATATAATGTGAATTAATCAATCAAATGAATGAATGGATGGATGTGACTGACTGAACAAACCATCTAAATAATGGCTGAATACATGAATAAATTAATGAAAATGGAAAACTTCGCATTTATCATCTCAATAAAGCCGAATGGACACCTAGCCTCTCTCTTGGTCTTCTTACCAGAGTCTCCTGCATGTCGGGCCTGCTGCGGCTGAGTGTCGTTGTAGAGAGACAGGCCTGTGGTCCCGCCGGGCAGGCTGCCGTCCCGCCTGGACCCACTCCAGCTCCAGCTCCAGCTCCAGCTCCAGCTCCAGCTCCAGCTCCAGCTCCAGCTCCAGCTCCAGCTCTGTCCCCAGGTCCCATAGCTGCCATGGTGCTGCTTCACACAGTACTGGGACTCAGCACAGTGTCACACCTCCCTACCAGACAGGATACAAGACACCAGTAAAAACTAGGGATGGGACGATATCGAGATTCATTATATTGTGATACAAAAATGTGACAATATGTATCGTGGGGCAGAAAAATGAATCGTGATATTAGCTACATTTTATTCTGCTGTATCACAAATGAGATGACTTGATCATCACAAATTCACAAGCACCAATTATATTATTTGCACTTTGTAATGACATTTTAAATTTGTTGTTTACATTCTAGAAAGCCAAAGCTAGAAAGATTTGTGGCTCAGAAATAAACATAATTCTGCACAGTCATATTTTGTTGTCATTGAACTTTTATTTATTATATCATATCGTGGTTTTATTGAATCGTGAACCCCATATCGCGCATTGAATCGTGTCATGAGACAAGCATATTGTCCTATCCCTCGTTAAAACATAAAATTTGATTCAATTCAAATGTCTGTATGCATTGTTTTTAAAATGTATTTTTCTACACCATTGAAAAATTCCTATAATATCCTGCTAAGGACTTAAAGTGTGTCCACGGTACTAAGTAGTGAGTTTATACTAACCTTAGTCCTAAAATTAGACTTATATTTTTGTTGTGATATTGGTATAGCATCCTTCTAAAATGTATTTGTATAAAATGTAAGGTTTACTGTAGTTGTTTTCGGTTAGAGGAAATAGACTTACTCTGAATAAAACATGACAATAAATAATAAATACTTATTATTTCTGTGATGAATAAATATGTTCGTCCTGCTTAGGGGCTTTGCAGACTAGTCAGCATTGGCAAACAGTTATCATGCATTCATCCCAGCTTGCATCCCTCTGCCTGACAGTGCAGAGCAAAACACAACATGCTGCACAGGGGATTTGGAGCAGAAAAAAAGCAAATTATTACAGGAATTTCGACTGAATACAGACTCCTGTGGATTTAGATCTTGACTGAATCAAAATCAGGCTGTAGTTCGTGGTCTACTCTGGCAAAATATGTGGCTGATAAAGTGTTTCATAGGCGTAATCTGACGTCTGGATGGATGGCTTGTGGCCTGTAGCCCATGGAGGTAAAAAAGGGTAATGTTGCGTTCAGGAAACATGGGAATAATCGTTGCAATGGCCGAAAGATTCAAAACAACGATTTGGCGGTGTTTACATGTTTTAAACTCATTTGAAGCTGTCAGATGCCATGATTGGAGTTTTCTGAAGAATTATGCCGGTCCTGATCATTTTCATACTTAAGATGCATGCATTAATTGAGGGACATTCAGTTATTGAATGGGCCAACATTCAAGTTCACGTTTTACAGCAAAACACTGCAGTGTCAATCACAAACAAACAAAAAAGCAGCAAATGGTTATATCTAGCCCTGTTGTCGCATTTTAACAGTTATGATCACAAAATGACTTGTGAAAAGTGTTCATTTTGTTAACTATATATAACAAGAATGCATCATTTCCTATACTTGACAGCAGATATTGTTTTGTTTCCACATCAGTAGTCGGTACAAATGGGGTCCATCGCCAAATCCAGAGCTCCCAAATACAACTCGCTACCTGGAACCTGAACGTAATGGTATTTCCAAGTCAGGATCTCATATTTCCCATTCTTTCCGTGTACTTGAACGCAGCATAAACCCTGATTTTCTCCGGCTTTCCACCAATCCGCGGCGAGTTCCAGTAGTAAACAAGTGCCACAGTGTGGGCGGGTAGCCGCCGCTGATTGGTTCAAATCTGATTTCCAGCGTACACACCTCCTTTCTGACAACGTGTTCGGACACGAGTTTCGCCGGGAGGGATGGAGATGGACGGGCAAATGCAGTTGGAACCGACTGAATTTCAACGCAAAAGTGAAAAGATTTAGGGGAAAATAAATCATACAGTAGTGGGAAGTAGGCTGAAAACGCAAAATATCACCACAGTGTTTTCAAATCCCCCCCCCCCCTCCGAAACGCAAACGCCATCTACAGCAGGGATGTAGTGGAGGTAAACCCAGCCAAACTCAGTTATGACCCACCATTTTATTTCCCGAATATATTTCACCCGCATTTTTAGCCTGGCATTAATCTTTCTGAGGGGGAAAAACACGGGTATAGGCCTGCATCATACTAAGTAGAGCCAAACTGATTTAAGTTATAGCCTATATGGGGATGGAGTCTATTAAAGGAAAGCATAAATAAACACTTTCTTGACAATATAATTGATTTTGTTTATAATGAAGGTTGTGATGCTTTAGGATGATCACCGGTTTAAAATCCTGCAACTACATCACTGATCTCCACCCGGCAACGCAGATTGAGATCAGGAGAAACACCCCCCACCCCCCTCCTCCCCCCAACACACACACACGCACACACACACATACTGCTGAGGGAAAACAATATTTTTCACAGTGTCGCTGCAAAACAAAACCTATCCTGTAACTCAAAAGCTTTAAATCCCCATGTACTCACTCGGTCGGTGGAGACCTCGGCCGTCCCGTGGAGCGCAGCGGGCCGTCGCTTCGCTGCCTGGCTGTCCCGCCGCTCGCCGGCTCTGTCTGCCAGGGAAAAAGGGGGTTGGTCGGTCGGAGACGCGCCTACGTGTGTCTGTATGGTGGACCAATGCCGGGGGTGACAGCTGGCCAGAGCGCGCAGATAGCAGCCTGCAGCGCGCCGCCGCGCACAAAGGATGATCTAGGTGAGGGGTTACCAGAGCAGAATTATGCCCATAGCAGCAGCAGCATCCTCCCTCTCTCTCTCTCTCTCTCTCTCTCTCTCTCTCTCTCTCTCTCTCTCTCTCTCTCTCTCTCTCTCTCTGTCTCCCCCTCTGTCTGTCTGTCTGTCTGCCTCTCTCTCTCTCTGTCTCCCCCTCTGTCTGTCTGTCTGTCTGTCTGTCTGCCTCTCTCTCTCTCTCTCTCTCTCTTTCTTTCTCTCTCTCTCTCCCCCCCTCTGTCTGTCTGTCTGTCTGTCTGTCTCTCTCTCTCTCTCTCTCTCTCTCTCTCTCTCTCTCTCTCTCTCTCTCTCTCTCACTCACTCACACTCACACACGCACACACACACACAAAAAAATCTGTATTTTTGTTCAGCTGATGTCCCTCCCTTTCATGAGCATGTAGTATCAGTAATGTTGATGGTGGTTTCTGTCCACATAAAAGGGAAATAATGTAGACTAAAAAGAAAGATTTAGGTTTTGCATGTATTGTTGTAGCATAAAAATGCATTGCATTAAAATCACAAAGGGGTTTATGATCATTGTTCAAATTTCTTTCACTTATTTTTTCCCTCACATCCCTTCAGAAGAGAACAATAGCAATCCTATAGTATATTTTATGAGGATATATCAAGGCAAACATATAAGCTATATGGGAATATTATAGGGATACTATAAAGATAAAATCTAAGGTCACTATAACATCACTATTGAACAGCACAGTCACACTAGTGCCCTATAGAAATATTATAGGGATATTATGGTGATTTTTCCTCCGGGATTTTCCTAGCATGTGCAATTTCGTGTTTTTATTAATTAAAGAGAAGGAAATGTGATTTAAATTTGGTTGTAATAAACACCCAGATCAGTGAGCCAACCCCTTCTAGCACCATTGACATTTTTAATCAAATGCAAATGGATCGAAACTGGAAAAAAACTGCTGACACAATGACATACAATATATCAACCCCCAACATCACATGATACGGGCCTGCATGGAGATCAAACAGGACTTTGCATGTGTATCTGTGTGTGTTTGTGTGTATTTGTGTGTGTGTGTGTGTGTGTGTGTGTGTGTGTGTATGTGTGTGTGTGTGTGTGTGTTGTGATGCGCGTGCCTGTGTGTACTGGCATGTGTGTGCTTGTGTGTGTGTGTGTGTGAGAGACTGGATTAGTGTCGGCTGTCTGCACCCTCTCCACCAGACATCCAGTCAGCAGGGATTTTAGGGTCTGAGCACCAACACTGTGTGTGAAAGAGAGGGAGAGAAAGAGAGAGGGAGAGAGAGGGAGAAAGATAGAGAGGGAGGGAGAAAGAGAGAGAGAGAGAGAGAGAGAGAGAGAGGGAGAGGGAGAGACAGACAGAGAGAGAGAGAGAGAGTAACCCAATCCTAGTCCCAATCCGATGCCTAACCCAGACGGAATCCCTTCCCTTCCCCTTTGATCCATTAATTACACCATGTAACCTTGTCTGGCCCATTGATAGCAGTGCTGACTGGTTATATTAGACAGATCAAGGTGAGTATAATGAATAGATAATGAATTGATATAGCGGTAGTTAACAAGATAGAGAATATTTAGAGAGATTCGAGATATAGTAGATTTTAACAAGACGTTATGGTATTAGGTACTAACAGATTTGAGGTTGATGATCATTGGGCAAATTTTTGAGTCACTTTAGATTGGCTGTGTTGCCTACAGCTTGGGTGGAGCTTGACAAATGGGATGAAATCACTGTGGACAGAGTGGGCTAAAAGGAAGTTTAATTCCAAAATGAGACACCCACCATTTGAAAAAAATGACACCTACTGTGTCAGTGCTTGTTGAAAAGTAAAGCGTATTACTGTATTGGTCACTACTTAAGTTATTGGTCATCTTAAGATCTTTGCTTATAAACTAGGCCTGTGTTCCTGATGATAGAATCGTGTCTTTGAGTATTGATTGGTGAATTTTAGGTTGCATTTTTCCCCCCCAAAATTGATATACAGCATCTTGCAATGAAACCCTTCAAATGCAAGAAAACACTTCTGGTCATCGCTATTTATTTGCAATTTCATGGCCTTAGGTATGAGGTACTTAAGTAAGTACAGCGGCCAGTGAATGAGCACCATTGATAGATCAGTGTTGTCTCGTTTGGGTGTGTTTTATTTGGACAGTTCAGTGGATCAAAATGGCAGTGTATGGCATGACAACTGGAATTACAAGAATGGTGTCTCCACCCTGCTTTGGTGTCTTGTGACTTTGAATTTCCAGAGAGTCAAGGTGCCACTCCCATCTCATCACAATCATCCAGGAAGGAAAACTACAGCTTGCTAGATGTCTTTTTGTTCCTGGGACAAAACAAGCAGCGGGTATTGGCAACCTCAGGGAGAAATAACACGAAGACTCACTCATGTTTACAATAAAAGTAACACTACAAAATAGCCTTTATCTGTGTCTGCTGACCAGGCTGGGGACCGCTCAGCAACATTTCAACGACCAGCAGCAGCCCCTGAACCTGAGACTGAGAAACGCTGCACTCTCACAGAAAGGAAAGGAATACAAAAGAACAAATACAAAAGGAAATTTACTCTCTTTGTTGATACTGAAAGGTGCACCAAAGCTTAGGAAAATCCACTCGTCATTATCATCCTTGTCACAATTTATCAGTGTCATCACTCACAGCACATACACAGTATTCATTTCTTTCTTCATCTTCCGTAATTCCATTCAGCACAATGGTGACAGTCAAAGATAGGGGATCTGCGTAATCGAATATTGAGATTAATTCTATTTTCTATTCTGCCACTCCATGCTACGCAGCAATGAGCTTCATTACAATTACATATATCCCATCACATTTTAGAAGGCAAACAGGCACTAGGATGCTTGGCTAGGATTACTGAGGCTTTGAGTGAAGCAGTGTTTCCCTAACTATGGGGCAGGGTCCAAAATAGGTCACAGGCCTCTGCTTCTGGTGGCTTCCCTGCATGAAAAGAGTGCTAGTATGTTTTAATTAGCCTGCCTCCCGGAGTGAGCATGTACTGGGATAAAGCCGTGCTATCAGCTTACTGGCTGGGTAGCAAAATCGTCAGTGTTGAAAATCAACACGATATGCCAACGTTTCTGTAAGTCCACACCCATCAGAGTTCATTTAACACTTCTGATAGTTTTGAACAGCTGTCCCAGAGCCATATCAGCTGTATGAGTGGACAAACAACTCTCCAATCAATACTTGTCATTTCCATATAGCTGTCACTAAAAAAATCAACACTTATGGACACTGGGAAATTTGCTTTTAGGCTGATTACAACAGATTTTTGAGATCGGACAAAATCCACGCTACACAGCAAATCTTTCCAGAGTTAATAAGTGTTGATTTCTACACTCAACACTGACGATTTTGCTGTGTAGTGGCAGGAGCGTTCCTCTGTGGGTAATGAAAGGAAGAAATGATCAAAACGTATATCAAAGTGTCCAAACTTGCAAATTGATGCCTACTACAAAATAGTCAGATCTAAGTCAGGTAATGAAAGGAAGAAAATGATCAAAACGTATATCAAAGTGTCCAAACTTGCAAATTGATGCCTACTACAAAATAGTCAGATGAGTCGATAGCAAAGTCAGATAATCGGATCTCTATCAGATCTAATCAGTCTATAGATGAACAGTTCTTGTCAGAAGAGTTCAGAATCCATAAATACAGAGGGAGGACTTCCAAAAGTGGTTCTTCCTGTATGTCTGTATCCAGATAAGTGCAGGCTTGATGGCATGATGGCTAGAGTTGCAGAAGACCGGACCAATTTTCCCTGCTACCCTTCCTCCCTCCATCTGTCCATTTGGTACAATGTCAAGTGTAGAAAAGTGGGGTTCTGTGCAGTGGGATATTAAGGATAATTTGTCTTCTTTCCTTGGAAAAATGTGTGCTTCTGTGTGTTTCTCTGTGTTTCTTCTGTAACTGTGGGGTCAGAGGTCAGGACAGTGGCAGGCTGGTTAGGTGGATGAGCCTCCGGATCTCTCCAGTGTGTTGGCTGGCATGTTACTGTGGTCCCTCCATTCCGTGTAGGCTACGTTCCCTGCATCTGCAAACCCACGTGAGCAAATGTATTTAACATTTAGACACTGGATTAAAAATTAATTTTCATTGTTGGGATGTTTAACCTGATTTCACGAGCAGAGAACTCACCATTAGCTCCTTTCTTTGCGCCAGCCGTCCCATTGGCTCCTCCTGCTCCATCCGTCTGTCATGCAGAAAGAGAAAAAGGGTAATCAGCACTGTGTGTGTGTGTGTGTATGCAATGGTGTGAATGGGTGACTGTCTATGCACGTGCATGTGTGCATGTGTTGTGTGCCTTTGCTAGTGCAACCATCCATGCATGCACATATGTACACATAACAGTGATAAAATTGAGACAGTGGATTTAAAGCTGTAATATGCCACTTTTATTTTTACATTAAAAGAACGCTAAATTAATATATTATACATTATCTTTCTGTGGTTTGTAGTCCTGTTTGTAGTTTATAATCCTGTCTCTGTCTCCTCTTTTATTTTTGCTTCATGTCTAGAAGTGTCTACTTAATTGTTTTGGAAAACACTTTGTAACAGTTGTTTTAAAAATTGCTACGTAAATAAAGTTTATTATCATTATTATGAAATATATAATATATAATGTGTTATGAATTTGGTACAACCCTGTTTTGAAATTGTTAGCAGCGACGTAGTATTCAATCCCTCAAGTTTTTGTTATGCAAGATGATTTAAATCATATCCAGATCATAATAGTCATGATGCACTCATAATATGCTTATAAAATGCTTATAATTCTTTATAATACCCTATGAGCAACACTTCAAGTAATTAGACGATCTCATTGATTGCCTTATCTATTTTCAGCTGCCCCATGGGTTTCCATACTTTGGATGTAATGAGCCCAATATAACAGCTATCACGATCGCTACCATCCTCCTGTTGATTGCTGATAATGAGCCACTTACGGCTCCTAATTGGCAACTAATGAACTGCATTAGATACTACACGCTAGATTTAGATATTTGAAGGTGCTGTAGCATGAGCCGAGTGAAGTCTGCTGCTGCTTACTGACAGACTGATAGAGGTGGAGAGAGCAAGGGAGAGAGAGTAAAGGAAAGAGAGAGTGATAGAACAGGAGAGAGAGGGGGGGGGGAGAAAGGTGAGAAACAGAGAGAGAGAAAGATAAAGGCAGCGTTCATACCGTTGTTCCGCTCACATCATATGCGTTGCCAGAGTTCCTGTGGATGAAGACAAAGAAAGTTAGAGATTATCAGCTGTTATGATATAAGTGTTTGCTCTGTGTGTCAGTCTTATTTACTTATCTTATAGTGTGTTTGAGTGGCTCAAGGCCTGTTTACAATTACAATTACAATTTCCCATTTGGCAGACGCTTTTATCCAAAGTGACGTACATATGAGATTTTAATACAACACACACAATGATCTAGTCAGGACAGAACAATGAGAGCTAGTGCCATAAAGCTAAGTTCTGGTCCAACAGGACATAGGTGCTACGAGGCAGTGCATAGAGGCAGATAAAGATTTTTTATTTTAATTTTGGATTACACAGTCCATCAGGTGAGAAGGTGTTCACTAAAGAGCTGGGTCTTTAGCCTTTTCTTAAAGATTGAGAGGGACTCTGCGGATCGAATGGAGTTTGGTAACTCGTTCCACCACCGAGGAACCACAGAAGAGAAGAGTCTGGCTAGAGAAGACTGTTTAAACTTATCTATCTGAGGAAGGAGTTTTGTGAAAGTGTATGCTCGTCATTACTATCCTCCTTCACACTCACACACTTACACACATTGATAGCAGGGCACTTGGCAGGCATAGTTGTTCAGTAAGGGAAGATTGTTACTCATTCACTGTCCCCACCCAGGTTTTATTAGTCTGGAAATTCAAACTGGTTAACTTCTGGTCACAACCCCCCTTGTCTAACTTTTAGCCTAGCATTTCAGGCTAGCATTTCCAAAAATCTCTCCATGTCTACTTTGTCACCCCCTCTCTAAAGACGCTCTGGTCCCTCTCTTGCTTCACTATTCAATAAAGTAACATAAAACAAGACAACCCCATTTATACCTAAACTCTATTGAACTGACTCAGTTTAATTCAGGTTGAAATTTGCACTTAACTGCTCAGGTTTGGGTCAAAGACAGTAACGCTTTTAGCAATCTATTAATCTACTGGCAATTTCAGGCTCAAGTCAAGTTTGGGCTCACAAAAACCCACACCTCGTGATTTCCGTTTAGATTTGGACTGAAGTTTGGGAAGTTAGGTTGATGTTGAACTCACATTTTCAAGCCCTTGTCAAACTCCACTCTTGTGACAAAATGTATACTTATGTATGATTGTCTGCCCACTATTGTGAATCTAAACTGTCGTGTAGCTAATTTGTAAACAGTGTACAGGTGCCACTTAATGAGATATGCGGTAGGTATCCCTTGTATTGAGAGCTTACGTAGAATCCTTGATTAAACCGGATGCATTCCATTACAAATGTTTAACTGAATTAGTCACCAGGTTCACTAGGTTACAGTGGTTTATAGAATCCCACACCCGTCTCTCTCTAGACGATGTTTTGTTAGATGTGAGCAATTAAAAAAAAATGCAAATAATAACAATAATTTTCAGAGCAGTTATTGGTCCATTGAACCAGCAGGATTACAAATCAGGCTACATTACCACAAGGTCTTACTCCTTGGTCTACTGTTCGTCATGCCACCCATTTAACTCACTCATCACCACACATGGTATGCACCAAGGCGTTCCTCTCCTTTATACTGTATGTATGAACCACCTTCTGTGTTATGATGCCTATCTATCACTGCTGTCTCATTCCTCTGAGTGACATACAAGTCCTGGAATGTGCAAAACCTGGCTTCAGACGATAAGGCTGTTGTTTCTCCCGCAGTTCCTCTGTGTCACTGTCACTGGCATGTTTGACGTGACAACCACAGTAATGGGTGTTGGCGATGACATGCACACACACACACACAGGCTTGCACGTGTACATGTGCATGCACACTAGGGCTGGGTATCGGTACTCGATACCTATAAGGTATCGACCGAAATAACCCAGTACCAAGTAGTATCGAAACTTCTCCAGTCAAACAATACCTGCATTCGCTACTTTTTGTACACTAGAAAAATCTAGAAAAAAATCTAGAAAAAAATGACTATTTGTATGGTTTTGCTCGCAGCCAATCACCGCAAGCATTCTTCGATTTAATGTGACATGTGATTGGCCCACTACTACTAGCAGCTACAACCCATACAGTCTGTGGTGGTGAAGTCGAGCATGGTGTATGTGACGGAGTTGGCAGGTCAGTGTGCCGAGATGCCACCAAAATGTAAAAAAAAAGGTATTGAAATGAAGTACTCTATTGGTATCGGTATCACTTTAAGGGTACTGGTATTGGTACTGGTATCGTAACTTTTTAAACAATATCCAGCCCTAGTGCACACCCACACACACACACACAGACCTAGTTGGGAAGACCAGGCTATTGAGGGTTAATGATCCAAACCCAAGCCATTTGGCACACTTCCCTTAGCTTTAAAAATGATATTTCACTGCACTTGCTCCTCCTCTTCAAACAGGCAACGCCCTTCATCAAAAATCACCTATCGAGTCTAACAAGTCTGCTGTGCTGCATGAAAGTGATGAATAGCCGTTAAAGCTTCAGCAGCGAGGGACAAAAAATATGAATCAGCTAATGTATTGTGAGCAGAAACTCTATACAGGAGAAGACTTGTACTGGGTGGTAATGCTGTTTGCGGTTACTCCTACATTCAGTGACATTGTTCATTTAACTCCAGGTGAGTGACACCCACTTGAATGCAAACTGTCAAGCGTGTCAAAAACAGTACCTATATGTTTTACGGTGTAGTCGACATTCAAGTCATAATCAGACGTTTCCCCTTACCTGCGACACTTGAGGCACAAGGCGAGGAGAGTGATGCTGAGGATGAGGAGGATGAAGAGGGAGATGACGCCCACCTCGGGGGATGAAGACCAGACTACAGACCGCAGTTCCCCCAACATATGAGCCATCCCTACTGGAGCCATTGTCTTAATACCCTATAGAGAATGGAAAAACAGTGCCAAATGATTATTGATCACTAATGAGTATTCAGTCACAAAACAAGGGCATTTATGTTGAAATGTAGGGCTATACGAACACATACATATCTTGAGTTATCATAGCAAAATGTAGAATCCAAATGAAAGGAGATAGAGTCAGTAGACACACATGAGCAGCCAAACTATGTGCTTTATAATATGTGAAATATTTCCAGTTGAGTCAGACAGACAAAGGCAAAAGCCCTGCTCATGTCTAGAAAATATATTGCTTTAGAATACTTTCTACTGAAAATATGTGGTTTCTCAAGAAGAAGAATAAAGACAGTAATAATAAGATACAGTGTTCATAACTTACCTTGTGTGCCGCTTGATTCCTTTGCACTTCTGTCTCCAACTGCTGTCAGTCATTCACCTGCCTTCGCCTCAAGTGTCTGTGTCACAGCAGGCAGCGGAGGGAGGGACTCTTGTCTGCTGGAGTCAGATCTGTCATGAAGGAGGGACCGACACAAGCCCATAAACAAGCCCATTGTCTGTTATCAGCACCAAATTACATCCCCACCTGAGCGCCTTGATACCTGACATGCTTGCGGCTCCCAAGAATGTAGGAATGCACGTTTAAAAGGCAAACACTGGCACAGTAACATTTCTCAAGGTGCTGTAGTCCCTAAAAACAACAAACAGGAAACTTATTAAAATTAAAATGATCCAAATTAGATTGGAGATTCTCATGTATGGTGAAACTGAAGTCTGTAAGCTTAAAGTTAATTTGTGTGTATAGCTGCTTGCTAGAGGAAAAATACTTAGGCTGACACAGTGAAAAGAAAAAACTCAAACAACATCTCCCCCTAGCAGCAATTTACATGACTGCAGAAAACTGGCAGCACATTGCAGGCCAAAGGCAATTTCATACTGATCCCTACATATTTGAAATATTCAGTATTGTTTTTGCCTTATTGTATTCTTGAGCCATGATATTGACATACCTACTTTATCTCTCCAACATACTTTTTATGCAGTATTGTGCTGCTAATAAGTTTGGTATAATGTGACCCAACTGTCTTTTATCCAATTAGATTTACATTTTTAATCGTACCTTGGCTAGTAGGTGGGTTTACTCTAAATACCCAGAGAAAGATACCCTCAAATACACAAGTGTTGCAATACACATCTATTACTTCCTCTTTCTTGCTCCCTATGCCAAGAGCTGATTGGCTAAAACCGGTGAAATCATTCTCACAAGGGAGGTATTACAGACAGTCCAAAAAAAAAAGGATCATTGTTCTAGTGCAGAGCAGGGTTTGAGGTTTGAATGCAGACCAGGACCGGTGTGTACTTAAGGGTTACTATACTTGTGAGGTCCAGTTTGAGTTGTGGACATACAGTAGAAAGGATTTCGGCTGATCTTTACTTTGAAAAGGAGGAGTTAGAAGCAAGGTGAAGTTAAGGCTAAGGTAAAGGTTGAGTTTAGGCATAGAGAGAGCGCTAAACCGGATGAAATACAAACATTTTTGTGTGTATGTGTGTGTGGGTGGGTGTGTGTGTGAGGCCTACTTAGCACGGTGTAAAACTGCAGTATGTGTTATATCAGTTCAGTGGATGTTGCCAGCCACAGCCCCACTGCTGCATGATAAGGCTATCAGCCCTAAAGCCTATTTTTTTATTTGGCTGCTTGTTCAGCAGAATTAGCCCGTATTCAGCGCCAAGGGAGCAAACCAATTATGTAATTCTGCATTCATGCTGTATTCAAATAATTAAAAAAGTTTCATAGCATTCCCTGCTGCTGTTTTCCCCCAAAGACATACGGTTCTTACATTTTCAACAAAATATTGATCTCAATGTGTTTTTGTAAAATCACTGCTAACATACAGAGTGAGATTTATATTGGTTTTCACTAAAGCAAAGACTATTACTTTCTTGATAGAGTCACATAGCCGGAAAACGTAACATGTTTTCCCCTTAATAACATAATTGCTATTCAGTCCGGCTTTGCAGTGAGAGAGAGGCAGTGGGATACAGCTGAGGGAGAAATAAATTGATTTCCCCTGACTCGCTCTCCTACACACACACACACACACACACACACACACCACCCCTAACTCCATAAAATTATACACACACACCTCTCTGTTGGTGATGACACCCACACCCATTACTTGCTTAACAGCCCCCTCACTGCAATCTTTTAAAGATCTACAGAGAGCCAATCTATAGCTTTCAGTGATTTTCCTCTGTTCCTTCTCCTTGATCTGTATGATATTTGCTCAGCGGCACGAAGCTAAATCAATAGACTCTTCCACAGCAGGAGGAAGAGAAGCCGGCGATGATCATGGGTAATTTAAAACATTTGTAACATAACATTGAGCAGCACTACTTGCTGATACAGGAAACAAGCCCAGCTGACAAATTATCTTTTTGGGTACAAGACGAAAAAACATAATAACCTTCATCTTTTTTTGGTGGGAAAGTGACATGAGAAGAGTGACTAAGCGGTGGCTAGCTGTGTTTCACACTGTAGTGCAAAATGGACTTATGTGTGTATAGACAAGCCCCCCAACACTAACACAGCATTCACTCACACTATGGCTAAGGCCGATTCCTTTTTAATTCAGTCTATTCAAAATGTAAAATGCAACTACAATTCATTTGACAATGAATGACCAACCTTTCTCAAATATTTATCAGTGGGTTGAACATATTTATCGCTTCTTATCTTATCTCATGCCAACCGTCTCATGCCAAAAACTTTTCATTATTCAATTTTTTAAAGACTCGATTGACTGATCCTGTAGGAATTTACATTACATGTCAAATAAACTGGGTGTGGTCATGGCTTGTGATATAGGGCCTGGTCTCTAGCTCAATACCATTGAAATACAATATGAATCGACAAACAAAGAACAGGCAGAAGCATTGAAACACACCGACAATAGCCTGGTTTCCTCCCCAGGGCCAAACAGGGTTAACTGGGAGTTATCGTGTAAATCACTGTCTATTAAAAACAACATGGCATTCATTTGTTTCACACCTTGTTTTAAATGGATTAGTCACTTTTCACCATTTACCCATAAATACTATGTTTTAACTAATGCTTTGGATGTTGCGTGGTAAACATTTACAGTTGCCTCTGGCCCTGTTAAGCTCTCCTTGGCCTTGCTGTGAGAAAGTGTCAGATGTGTGTCTATCCATCCTAGCTGTCAATCTAGATCATGTCGTCTAGATCAACCTGTCTTTCACCTCTGCCATTTCTCCCAGTTTACCCAGTTAACTGTAACTGGATCTGGTGTGAGATATTACTCACTTGGGGAATCATTCTGCCAACTTGTCTCAATAGTGGAATTACAGTTTATCCTCCTTCCTCAGTGTTAAATTAACTTCTTTGTTCGCCCAAATCCCCCTATCTGGCTCGTCCAATTTGGTGAATGCCATAATCCAGATTTGGTCTTTCAACACTGATGTTGCTGGTTGCCTCACACCAGTAAGCCTTTGTGGCAAACAGAACTGCCAAATATTGTGAAGGTGGCCAATTTCATAGCACAGGTTTGGAGTAAGAGTCTACCCCCCCAAAATGAACAGTTCACAAACCAGTAAGCAAATTATAAATTCACAGTTGTTCATTTAATCAGAATATGTACATCCATACAAAACAAAACATAATGACCAGGTGGAGTGTTTGCATGTATCAAATTAAGGCAAAAAGTTTTCAAAATGCATCTCCTTACAGACATTTGCAGCAGGTTTATTTGTTTAATATCCTCACATATGTAATACAATTAGGAAGAGATCAATTTCCAGACTGACACTAATCTTTATGCGCTTCACTGCTGGCTTGCTTCAGACCAATTTTCTTTGTCAGCAAGCTCCTCAGAACTGGCTCCTTCATCAGCAACGATTAAATGGGAGGATGATTCACTGAGGAAAACTTTGCTGAGCCATATTCAAATTTAATGCCTTCGTTCAATCAGCAATGAAACAACTGAAGATTTGCTGTCAACCGGATTCATATTCGCAAGTTGTTCTCTCCAAGAACTAAGAAACCCTTTCAGGAAAACCAGACGACCTGTTAATTGTGCACTTTGATATTATTTTAATTAACTAATACTTTCAACAATCACTTTTTTCAACAGACAATCTGATTCTCAAACACACACACACAGTAAAGATGCCTTTTATTATTATTTAACTCACACTCAAAAACTATTTTCCTGTCCTTCTCCCCCTGTCACTTGTCTTTTTCTCGGCTTTGCTGCAGTTGCCTCTGCATGTGTCTCGTTGTGATGAGCGCCGTCAGGACGCAACACAGGATCAGGGCGGGGAAGGATACGCAGGCCCACCACAGCTGCCGCTCCCCAAACACCTCCACCACTGTATCCCTCCGCCTGGCGTAGTCCCGGAACAGGGCCTCCAGCTGGCAGAGGGTGCACAGGGACAGAAACAGGTGGAAGATCTGGTGACCCTGGCCCACAAAGTCACAGTGGCCCGGGAAGAAGCGCTCGGGGATGGGACAGGAGAAGAAGAGGGCCGACAGCAGGAAAGAGACGACCTGGAGGGCGTGGAGGGGCAGCGAGGGCTCCTGGGCCCAGGACACGGTGGCCAGGCGGTGGGCCACGGGGCTGATGTCCAGCAGATACGCCAGGCTGGTGGGGATCAGCTGGCAGATTTTACGGCGCACTGGGTACGGCCGCCGGTACCGGGATTTGGCGAAGCAGCAGCCGGCGCAGGACAGCCACCCGAAGAAGGCGGCTCCAGGCAGGAACAGCGGCCCGATGCTGCTTTCCCTCCACACCGGCTCGGTGGAGTAGAAATAATGACCCAGCGCGCAGCCGTACTGATACACAGCCACTCCCACATAGTCCATGAAGAAGAAGGAGTAGTGTGCGAGTTCAGAGCGAGACTGCATGAGGTGGGCGGCCACGCTGAAGAACAGATAGGTGAGGGCAGACAACATGAAGAGGCACAGAGGAAGGGCGGTCGCGTCCAAGGCGCACCCCAGGGTGCCCACGTTGGCCCACCACCGCAGCAGCAGCACCGGACCGGCCAGCAAGTGGGTCCAGACGTTCAGGGACTCGTTGTGTCTCTGGAAGAGGCTGAGGAAGTAGCAGCGCCAGTTCTGCTCCACGGGACGGTAGCCCGACAGGATGTAGGGCTCTCGGAACAGGCTGGGGACCTGGGAGGCCGCGACGGTGGGGCTGGGCAGGGGCAGGGGGGAGGAGGGGAGGAGGCCCGAGAGGCGGGGGAGGCGGCCGAGCTGCTTGACGCTCAGGGTCAAGGCGCCGAGCCGCTGCAGGGCGTCGCCTGACATGGCTGGATGATGGGTAGGGGGGGGGGGAGTGATGGACAGAGGAGAGGAGGAGGAGATGGAAATATGAAGAGAAGATGGAGGAGAACTGCCGGCCAGAGCAACCTGTGGAAGATAAACCTGAAAAAAAGAGACATACAGTCAATAAATGCAGGGTTTCAATCCCAAAATCAATATATACATCTTGGAAAAATGGTGCTACCTGAAATTTTCAAATTTCAAAACTGCAGAGGACTATTTTGTAAGCAAAGATCTTAAAATGGCTCATAACTTAACTAACCCAAAATGTGCTTCACTTTCATACAAAAAACAATCATTATAAGAGAGTAGATGCTGATTTTTTCACGTTATTTTAGACTATAAACTCTTCAAATCTACACAACGAATCTGAGTAATGGTGGTATGGCGTGTGACGTGTGAGTGCGGTTTAGAAAAACACTTGAGGGAGATTAAACTGGGAAGGGGGAAAAAAAAAAAAAGTTAATGAAACTTCACAAGGTGCCAGGGAGCATGCTGTCAAATTTTCTATATGCAGATTAACACACCAGCAGCAATATTCTTGTGAGTCTTGGAATACCGCAGTTATCGTTCTACTTAACAAAGGCCATTTTACACTGTTGAAGCAGGTATGTAGTTATACCTGTAATCATCACCCTCCCATGATGACACACACACACACACAGAGAGGGAGAGGAATGTAAACCATCACCTATAGTGTCAGCAAGGTAAATAAGCACCTATAGGCAGCAAGACAAACACCCACTCCCCTGAGAATACACAGGTATCACGAGGGGTGTGCCGTGTCCATGTTTTTCCTTCCATAAACACACCAGTCTTAACTCCAATTCCTGCAGCTGAAATATCTGCCTCTCTCTGAACTTTACAAGCTAGAATAGGCTGTTTGAATTAAGTTCATTTGAGACACACAAGGTGAAGTTGTTGTTGTTGCCATAGGAAATAGCTGACCTGCAGGAGTTTGGATAATCGGCTTAAAAACAAGCTATAGACCTACGGTACAATTGTCAGTCCATGCAAGAAAAAAATAATGAAATGTATATGTTTTGCTATAAATCTACCGCCAGTTTGCAAAGGAGAAACTGTAAAGCTGCTGCAGAAGAAGTCCTATGCTTCAAACAATACACATATGCTTCAAAATGTGAAGCCTACATGTTTGAAAACATTAAAAAAAAATTGGCAAAAACATATATATTTCTACATGTACATGACCCTCATTCGAAATAGCCTATATATTTTGGACGCTGGAAACTTTTTATTTTATACCTATATGTTCCCTAAACTGCATACATAGCTTATCTGTAGACATTATTCTCAAGGATGTGTTTTTTTTCTGTATGGGAAGGAGAAGATAAGCACCGTCTCACCTGTTTGTATCGACAACACACCTGTTGCTCCTGTCACAAACGTCTCTGCAAAAGAAAAAAAACAAAGCCAAACGCACTAAAGGGTTTTCCCCCCCGCAGAAGATTACATTGATCTAAATAAACTGCAACATGCTGGAAAGAGGCGATTTAAGCTGTTTGAGAGGGAGAAAAAGAGCAAAAACAGAGAAAATGCCCCTACAGCCTGGAGAGTTTTGAAGTGTGGGCGGGGTTAAAATGACCAGAACACGCCCTGAAGTGCTGTTATTTTTTCTTTCTTTTTTTTTTTTTTCCACAAACGAATAATAATCACTGTGATATTCTTATAATATTCATATAGGGACTTATAGTGTGTGTGCGGTATTTGATGGTTAGATTATAATGACCTTATTGTACTTTATGGATGTTTTGGTGATCTTCTGGTATCACTGTAATATTCCTATAATATTCCCATAGAGGCTTAAAGGAACATGCAGTGATATTTTCCTCCTTTATGACTCTTAGATTTATTACTAGGTTTCGAAGAGGGAGCATATAGCCTACGGCATAAATGGAATAAAATCAATAAAATAGGATGCACATTTAATTCTGAATATGTGTCGCCATCTACTGTCCGGCACTGTGAACTGCATTCATCTACAAAGACAACAGAGACATCAACTCTAACCTTGAGTCTTTCCAACAAGTCTTGATTCTGGATCACTCTAGTTTTAGTCTACTATTTTGCCATATGGGTTATGATGGAAATATTCTTAACTAAACTATAATGACATTACTTTACTCTGATTACAAAATATTGATAACTGAAATCTGTTGTAGTTACTGATAAAAACAGCTAGTTGCAGATTATGAAATAATTTCTTACTTGTTGGAATATTGAGACCAAAGACGATTTTCAATAAGGTCGTATTCTATTCCATTCTATTCTATTCTATTCTATTCAGAGATGTGTGGATGCCAAAAAGGTCTTTCGTGTGAGATTATAGACACACAATTTTAGATCCACCACTCGCATATTTCTGTTTTGATATCCTGCTCAGAAAAATCAAACTTAATCAAACAAGGCAAACTAGGCCCATGTGATATTTCTTTCTGGTTTCAGTGCCACGCCTGCTAAGTCATTTTGAATGTTTGCAGTTGGCTCGTTTTTAAGTGCTGAGGGGAAAAAAGCTAAATACCAGTGGTGACAACATTTTACTGGAGCAGCTCTCTGGATATTATGAGTTATTAGACCAAAATTTTTCTCGCTCTGTTTGAGACGTCAAGACAATTTCCATACAGGGAAAGGTTAGAAACATGTTTATCCCAGAAAAAAGGGAACAGGGAAGCACGTCTTATCATGAATAACAGGATTGCAATATGACATATTCAGTGGAAAACTTATTATAAATTTACTAAACTAAAACTGCCCAAAACCCATATAGATATACTTCAGACCATATACTGTATATGACATTTGATAAAGCTTGTGTTTTTTTATTTTTTGATGTCTGTCCATACTGCAGGCAAGGAGGTAACAGTGGAGAAAGTGACAAGAAAATACTTATTTTTATATATACATTTAATTACCTGATGGTTCTATCTTCCCAAGAATTAAATAACAGTGAATCTGAACTGTCCCTCATTTTAATTGGGACCTCTTGGAAACCCCTGCACGGACCCCTGTGGATCCCTGGACCTCATATTGGTAACCCCTGCAGTAGGCTATGGAAATAAAACTAAAATTCACAGCATCTGTCGCCATCTAGTGGACAAATTGACAACTGCTGTTTTCTCGGTAGGTTCCCCCTTTGTTACGGCCCGCCCCTTCCTGCTGCATTTTCGCGGGACTTTGTAGAGGCTCACGCGTTCATAGGATTCTATTGGACAGAATGCAAGTTACCCGCCGAATATGCAAACGAGTGCGTGCTGTGTGGACCAATCGCGTGTTACGTTCTACTTCTACCCGGTACGCAGTGGCGCGAAAACCCCGCAGTTGTGTGGTTTGACGGCAGCAGGAGCAGCAGCAGCACACGGCGTTCATATCAACTCTGTGCTTTATTTTAAGATTAATAATAATAAAAAAAAACAATAAATAATTTCAAAAATGATGGCAACCGACCTCGTCGATGACCGGGAGATGAGAGAGGCGCAGAGAGATTATCTGGACTTCCTGGATGACGATGTAAGTTTAACTTTTCTCTGGTAAAACTTTGTTGTGGGACTGAAATAAAGAAACCATGCGGCCGCAACAAAAGAGACACCCTTCAGTTATTTACAGCAGGGCGTTAGTTAGCAAATAATGTCGCTGTTAACTTTAATTACACTAGTTTTCCGATTATACACATTTGTATTACGTTTAGTGCAACAATTAGCCTGTCTTCAGTGCTGCTATTGTGTTCAGTGTTAGCTAACAGTGATGCATCCTGCTTCCCAAGCTAATCACTTTGAGCTGGTTAGTTTATGAACTGAATAAACATCAACCTTCATCTCATCTTCCTCTACGGTCTGCAGCAAGACCAGGGGGTTTACCAGAGCAAGGTCCGGGACATGATCAGCGAGAATAAATCTCGTCTCATCGTCAATATCAACGACCTGAGGAGACGCAACGAGGCCCGGGCTGCCAAGTAGGTTCATTATGGTTTTGTTTGTCTGTGAATGTTGTAGTCACAAACCCTAAACACCAAAGCATCACATAGTCATCCAGAGTTCCTACATCGACCTGGAAATGTATGGAAACAAGATTTTGGTAATTTCCAGGTCTTGATCAGTTTGAAAATTGCACAAAATGTTATATAGGCTATGTATGATATAGCCTAGATAGGACTGCATATTTTTCTTGTTTTAGACTCCTGTCATCTCACATATTCTGGTATTTGTTGCTGTAAAGAATGATAATCTATAGAGTAATATGGTATGGATGACCATTGGCGTAAATTATACTGAACACCTACCAAAATCTTCAAATCGCAACAAATAAAGATCTGGATGAAGTCGTTTTATATATAGTGTATACTTTAGACGAACACTGCTCTGTAGCATGTTATGGAGGTGAATGAATGAATGAATGAATGAATGAATGAATGAATATTCACAGCTACATGTTGCAGTTATGCAGAATCCACAGCCAGAGATTGTTAACCACATCATTCTTGTTAGAGATTCTGTTCACATTCTTCTTTTGCCACAAAGTTGTCCTTTCTTTGAATTTTGATACTATAGTGTTACCTGTGTTTGGTCTTATGTCACTGCAAGCCTCTGCATCAGAATGGCCTTAGAAGTAAGGACTTATTAAGATAGTTTATCTCAATCTCTCCATCTAGCCCTGATACATGCTGCACTGTCTTCGTATAGAAGGAGCCATGTCAGAATCCATTACATATTCTGTCAATATCATGTTGCCTTATTTACTGGCAAAATGCTTGCAGAACATGGCTTGAGACTGAATTTTTACTGTTCAGTTAAATTTGAAACCTCTCCATGAAAATATACCATGGGAGCTTTTTCCTCTATACACCGAGAGAGCGGCACATATTGGTTCAACTCTCCACCCAGATTCACACAAGCAACGCCATGATCTAAATGTTTTTAATGTGGTACTATCCCTCTCTGCTCTGCTAGACTGATGAACAACGCCTTCGAGGAGCTGCTCGCGTTCCAGCGGGCGCTGAAGGACCTGGTGGCCTCGGTGGACGCCACTTACGCCAAGCAGTATGAGGAGTTCTTCGTGGGCCTGGAGGGCAGCTTCGGCACCAAGCACGTCACCCCCCGCACCCTCACCTCCCGCCTGCTGGGCAGCATGGTCTGTGTGGAGGGCATCGTCACCAAGTGTGAGTTTCCCCAGGCTGCAGTGACGTTTTTTGTTATTTGTTGTTGAGGATTTCAGGTCGTTGGATACTCCTTGTCTCATTCATTTCAAGTTCAGGGCCCTAGGTTTCTACTCTTCTCTACATTATATCCCCTTTTTTTTTGATTCACAACTTCATTGCCAGTTGAATGTAAACTTGTGCTATTTAAACGAACAGTTGATATACTGTCGATAATGTTGCAATGCTTATTAGTATGGACTTGCACCAATAAACAATGCTGTATATCCTTCAGTGCATTCATATTCCATTTCTCCCCTCATCGCCTGCAGGTTCTCTGGTGCGTCCCAAGGTGGTGCGGAGTGTCCACTACTGTCCGGCCACTAAGAAGACGATGGAGAGGAAGTACACAGACATGACTTCCCTGGACGCTTTCCCGTCCAGTGCCATCTACCCCACCAAGGTAACTGCAGATCCAGTGGCCTGGATGTTTACAGTTTTACATTTTAGGCATTTAGACGAGACGGTTACCCAGAGTGACAGTGATGCTCTTACAGTCATCGCACTCTACTACTACTACTCAACACTTGTCTATATTTGTGTTCTTAGGGGTGTTCTTTACTCGGTCTACTGGTTTCATACATATTCATGCATGGTGCTTCTGGATTTCAGACTTTTTGGGACACTCCTCCTATTCATGGGTTCCTATTTTCCTGCCTTTTCACCCATTACTTCCTGCTTTTTATGTGTTGTGCTGAGCACCTCTTTTTCTTTCTCTCTCTCTGACTCCCTAGGACGAGGAGAACAACCCCCTGGAGACAGAGTTCGGTCTGTCCATCTACAAGGACCACCAGACCATCACGGTGCAGGAGATGCCAGAGAAAGCCCCTGCCGGCCAGCTGCCTCGCTCTGTGGACATCATCCTGGACAACGACCTGGTGGATGTGGTCAAACCAGGCGACAGGGTCCAGATCATAGGAACGTACCGCTGCCTGCCGGGCAAGAAAGGAGGCTTCACCTCCGGCACGTTCAGGTAAGATGGGGTGAAATACGGTTAAAATGAATGTCTTCAGGAGCTCATACATGTAAGTCAAGTGTGGTAGCTGCTGCAGCACTTATGATAATGCATGTTAAAGTTTGCGGACACTTCACTGCTTGGAAGGGTATAGTGAACCTAACGGGAACTGCTCTGAACATGAAGAGATTCACTCTAGAATGAGATGCGTGTTTTGAAAAACAATAAAATGAATGCCTACTCTCTCAAAATCATTTCAGGTGTCACATTAAAGCCTCCTATTTGTTACTAAATTTGAGTTGAGTTGCATTAAGATCTTTGATCACAAAACGATAATGCTTTTTTAGAAAAGAATTGTCTGATTTTGAAGTATTATTTAGGATTGCAAAAATGTTTCCACATTTGTTAAATAGAGTTTGTAACGGACCCTTTCATATCTAGGATGAGGAAAGCTGGAAAAGAGCCTCTGTTCCCATTTCAGGCACATTATCACTTGTATGTACTGGATATACCCTCATATTTAATTCAAAACTATCCACCCTTCCCTCTCAGGACCATCATGATAGCCTGCCAGGTAAAACAGATGAGCAAGGAGGTGTCTCCCTGCTTCTCAGCTGATGATGTGGCCAAGATCAGGAAATTCAGTCAGTCACGCACCATGGTAAATAAACTCAAACATGTGGCTTCATTTTTTCCTTCCATAACAAGAATTTTTAATGCTTAAAAAAAAAACCCTTTTCCTCAAACAAATACACATGACAAGCAAAGACGCAACTGAATTAGATAACAAACTAACACAAGGACTAACTCTTCTGTGTTCTCTCTTGGTTCATTCAGGATGTGTTTGACCAGCTGGCTCGCTCACTGGCCCCCAGTATCCACGGCCATGAGTACATCAAGAAGGCCATCCTCTGCATGCTGCTGGGAGGCGTGGAGAAGGTTCTGGAGAATGGGTCGCGCATCCGAGGAGACATCAATGTCCTGCTCATCGGTACAGGAGCTTTGTCGATTATGTGCTCATTTAGCCTTGTTTACTAATGGGAGGATAATCTGATCAACTGCAGGACAGACAACCATCCTTTCTTTCCTTCATGTTTCCTCACTCCAGTCTGAACAAGCTGGATATGGCTGCTATCTGCTGCAGTATCTAGGCTTTTTTTTAGGAAGCCAGTGGTTCAGTTTACAAGTATCAGACTATACAATCATGACTCATCTCTCTCTCTATCCATCCTCCTTCTAGGTGACCCATCGGTAGCAAAGTCCCAGCTGCTGCGCTACGTGCTGCATACCGCCCCCAGAGCCATTCCCACCACTGGGCGAGGTTCCTCCGGAGTGGGTCTGACTGCTGCGGTCACCACTGATCAGGAGACTGGTACGAAACATGCGAACACACCCACCACACACCAGTGTTTCCCTGCCTGGAGGAGTAGCCACTTGGCCCAAAACAGTTGAATTTGTATGTTTTTTTTCAGTGCCAAGTTTTACTTTTCCTTAACCTAAAAGCTGTTGGAGAGGCCTTCTTAACCTGTAAAGAAAATATTATGGGGGGAAATCCTGTGACAAACGTTTTGGGCATTTAGCTGACCCTCTGATCCAGAGAGACTTAATGAGTGAGGATGCAGGTGTTCAGTTTCTTGCTCAAGGTCACTTTGACAGTAAACATGAATCTGAGATGTTTTATCAAACCACTTGCATGGTGTTTTGCAATCAAAGCACAATGACAAACCTTCCCTTTATTGTTGGAAACCTACACAGGAAAACTGATTTCTCATTTGTTTTCCATTCACACATACTTACTTTGACCACAGTCGGTGATTATTCTTAACCTAAACCAATCAACACATGATACACATCCTCCTTTAAGGCTCACAGTTAGTCATCTTTAAGAAATATAACACAATTTGAGCGACCCATGTCATTTTCTCCCCAAGGTGAGCGTCGTCTGGAGGCAGGTGCCATGGTGCTGGCCGACCGCGGCGTGGTGTGCATCGACGAGTTTGACAAGATGTCCGACATGGACCGCACGGCCATCCACGAGGTGATGGAGCAGGGCCGAGTCACCATCGCCAAGGCTGGCATCCACGCCCGCCTCAACGCCCGCTGCTCTGTGCTGGCCGCCGCCAACCCCGTCTACGGCAGGGTGAGTGTGAAGAAGCATCTGTAGTTTTGAAACATATCATATGTATGTAAGGGATTATCATACACTCTAATGCCTTATGACCATGCTTATAAGAACACATAGTGCTTACTGAGTGCTCAAAAACATTATAGATGTAACTTGGAATGAATTAGAAGTGCAAATATCGTTTATGACTATCAGAAGTTTTTGGACAACCTGTTCTCAGTGGAACATCATCTGATAACTAGTCAAACATTCAAAAGACACTTGTACTATAATTCTTTCGAAATGATCTGTGTAATGGGTTCTGATATCCCTCAGTAAGCATTATGTGTTATTGGCACGGTCATAAGCCATTAGAGTGCATTCTAATGCTCTTCTAATGCACTGATAATGTGGTTGTTTATAGACAGTGTTACCCAATTATTTTATTATTTTTACATGACATGACTTGCTCAAGGGCCCCTCAGCGGTAGATATTGACTCTCTACGTCCAGTTCTTCCCAGCTGATCCAGGGATTTGAACCTATGACCTTCCAGTCACAGACTTGTTTTCTATAAAAACTTGAGGCTGATGTAGAGCTGTGAGTTTCTGTAACTCTGCTCCCCTCCACTTCCTCTGCCCTCTCTGCAGTATGACCAGTATAAAACCCCCATGGAGAACATCGGCCTGCAGGACTCCCTGCTGTCGCGTTTTGATCTGCTCTTCATCGTTCTGGATCAGATGGACCCAGAACAGGACCGGGAGATCTCGGACCACGTGCTGAGGATGCACCGCTACCGCGACCCCCGCGAGCAGGAGGGAGCAGGTACTGCACATCAAGGCTTCTCAAAATATAATAGTAATGGTATTAAATTTGTGTTGCAAGAATGCACCAAATAATATTAGAATGCTAAGAGGGCTAGAGAAGGACTCTGTCATTTACAGCCACAGTGTTGGGTGCACTACACTGTACATTTTGTACAAATTTACCACAGAGGCTGATTGAGGTTTGCCTTGGGGTCCATATTTTTCAAACTTATCAGAAGCTAGTAATTCTCTAAAATGCCCGAACATGTAGCTGTTTTATGCTGGTGCCTCCTGGAAAAGATGGACAAGAGCAGGGTGAATTTTAAGGGTCTGGTTCATCATGTATAGAGGTTTGAAAGGTGTAAACCAAGAATATACTGAAAATGGAAACACCAGCCACCAGCTGAATGCAGATACATTTTGTCTGTGACTGATAAGTTTTTCTACTCTACCAGAAGTGGACAAAATTAGTTGAATGCTCTGTTTCTAAAATAGTAGAAGTGAAAATGGCAATTGGTATATGTTTATTTTTCGTTGTTTTTTTTTTTCAGCCATGTCTCTGGGCGGGGCAGTGGATGTCCTGGCTACAGAAGACCCAGACGCAGTGCAGGAAGAACAGGAGGATCTGCAGGTCTACGAGAAACACAACAACCTGCTGCACGGGACCAAGAGAAAGAGGTACACACACACACACACACACACACACAGAGAGAGTATCTGCCATGGTGTTTGAGAGAGACATTAACACAATCCAATTTGAGGCTTGTGGTTGGTAAGGTTGTCTACTTTTCCAGTCCTTTATGCTGATAATGCAGATAATAGTCATCATTTGGATTTGGTCCTATATTTTACAAACAGGTGGCTTGTAAAATGATGAACGAGGATTTTCAATTTTGGAATACACCATCACTGTGGATTATGGGAGATAAAGGGTAAAAAGTTGTAAATGAAAAGTATTTGTTTATGTACATCTAAGAACATGACCATGTGACTGATGTAAATTAAACACTGACTAAACCACAAAAGGAAGCAGTATTTTAGAGTGCAGCTCTTGGTGTTTTTCAAGGGTAAAATATATTTATCCTTTTTATGTTTCAGAGATAAGATCGTGAGTAAGGAGTTCATGAGGAAGTACATCCACATCGCCAAGGCTGTGACCCCCGTGCTGACCCAGGAGGCAGCCAATCACATCGCAGAAGAGTATTCGAGGCTGAGGAGCCAGGAGCAGCTTGGTGCCGACATTGCTAGGGTGAGAATGGGCGCACACACCATCATATAGAGCATATTGCACACACACACACACACACACACACACACACACACGGATGCATTATACTGGAAAAGGGACATCACATCACAAAGGCATTGTACAGGATGAGAGGGGATACTTTTAATAACTATGGTATTTAATAGGTGCCATTAACCAGGGAAATTGACACTAGAAACTTGGGGAAAAGTCATGGAAATCGATAACTGTCTTTTAGGCCTGGAAAACCATTTTGGAAATCGTGGAAATTTGTTCATAATCATCTGGTCAAGTGTGAACATCAAGTGTTCACAAGTGTGTATAGGTGTCTTATCAAGGAACAAGAATCAAAATAACTTGTTTTCTGATTCCACAAGATCCAAGTGATATTTGTAGCCAGCCAAAATAAGACTTAGGACAAGCCTTGGATTTCCTCTTGCCAGGCCATCCTTAGGAATAAGAATTTGTACTAAGTGACCTTCTGGTTAAATAAAGATTATAGAAATAGATGTTGACAAGTCTTGGAAACTGTGTATGGTAACTTAACCTTAAACTTAAATTCTTCCACCTCAGACCTCTCCAGTGACGGCCCGTACGCTGGAGACCATGATCCGTCTGTCCACGGCACACGCCAAGGCCCGGATGAGCAAAGCCGTGGAGCTGGAAGACTCGGAGGTGGCTGTGGAGCTGGTCCAGTTTGCCTACTTCAAAAAGGTCTGTACTACTATCTTTTCTGAAGCCTTGAGATGAATGCAATGACGGTATTTGTCTGCATAGCACTCTTTGGGAACTGTTACATCTTTCCCATGCAGGTCTGAAGAAGTATAGAAAATGACCTTAAAGTTTGGGAATTGCATAAAAAGTTAAAGCTGAAGAAATGTTTTATAGCTAAGATTTGACTATGGCTTTTTCTTCACGTAGTAAAACTCAAAGTTATGCTTTGGCATTTTATGGCCGTTTACAGTGGTCCTTTGTCTTTTTTCCCTGAAGAAATATTTATGGAAAGAAATTAAGTTCTTTATTGTGCAACTGCAACAGAATTTTCCCTTCCAGTGCCTCATTAAAAAACAATGTCTATTTCTTTAGATTACAGCTCCCTTTTTCCTTGTTGTTACAAAAAGACTGACCCAAATAGGCCGAGCATTCACCTACCTCCACTGAATATTAACTGGACAGAGTTGGATTTGGATCCCTTTAGAACAATATACCACTGCAGAAACACAGTGCCTTACTTATATATATTCTGTATCACAACAAGTATACCATAATAATGAGATGATGATGATGATGATAAAAATAATTAAACAGTTATTTAAAGGTTTACAAAACATACTGTGGTGTAGTAACTAAAGGGAATCAAATTTCTGCAATGAAATGTGGATGTTTCAAGTAGCTAATTTCTGGATTGTTCCATGTTTTCTCTGCAGGTTCTGGAGAAAGACAGGAAACGTGCGAGAAAGGAACGTGACTCCGGCTCGGAGGAGGAAGAGGAGGCAGAGACGACCACACAACGTACTCAACGATCTCAGAAGAAGAGGTATGCACTCCTAGAGGGACACACACACTCACCACCCAATTTTCAATCTCCCAGTAAATTGACCAATATATGGTCAGTAATTTAAATTAGTAATTTTAAAAGTAAACTTTTACAACAAATCAAACGTTTTTAAACTTTTCTGACTTTTGTACTAGTGATGGTGCAGCTTTCCCCCTTTTGAACTACATTTAGATTTCATCCTGTCTAGCTAACTGTCTACTATGTTTCATGCCTTGTAGACAGTGCTGTTGACCAGATGGTCAGTTGTCATTAACATTAACCTGTGTGTCCTGTAGGGGGCGCCGTGGTTCAGCGAGCAGCGAGCCTTACAGCCCGTATGACTTCAGTGAAGAGCATGCCGTCCCTGAGAGTAAGAGTCTGCTTTCATTAATCCTCCTCCAGTACTTTACTCTGTTCCCATAGTCTTCATTGTGTAATAGTTGATAATTTTTTTTTATTATTCTCTTATTTTATAGCACTCACAAAAATGTGTTATACAAATCTTTGTACTACATACCAGTGTAAAAAAAAAACTACCACTTACTGCACTTATTAGAAGTCTAACTATGCTCTTTTATTCCCCTCACCCCCTTAGTTCAAGCTGGCACCCCCAAACCCGCCAAGCAGCGGGAGGAAGAGGAACCCATGGACGCCTCTGCCCCTCCATCACAGGACGGCCAGTCTGAAATCTCTGCAGACAGGTGGGTTACTGTAGATTTCTACAGCTTTTAATGAGGTCAGCAGAGCAACTATTCCCTTTTTATTATTAGATCATGGCTTTATTAATAGTTAAGCAAGAAAACAGATGTCTAATTTTCAGCCCAGCCTTCTAAATTTGTGAATGGGACTGAAACTGATCAGAAATTCAATCCAGTGTCTACCTTCCATCATACAGAAAAGATGAAGGGAATGCCATTATATTAACTGGCAAGGGGGGCACTTGTAAGATGTGTCCTAATTTCAGATTTATAGGGAAATTGTGTGGATAAAGACAACAGTTACCTGATTACCATCCTTTAAGCTTGAGGAAATTACCCACAGGCTGAAAGATATCATATTTGTATAGGACTTTTGTGACAAAAGTTCCAATATGCTGTAAAATGGATAAATGATAAAAACTCTCCTCTCACTCTCCTTCCTCCACCAGGCTGAAAGAGTTCAAGTCCTCTCTGTTCGCGGTGTTCCAGTCGGCCCACGCTCAGTCTGTGAGGATGAAGACCCTGAGGGACGACATGAACAAGGAGCGCCAGTCGCCGTTCTCGGAGACCGAGGTTCGCGCCGCTTTGGCTCGCATGCAGGACGACAACCAAGTCATGGTGGCCGACGACATCGTCTTCCTCATCTGAGGAAGGAGAAGAATGTCTTGGAGGAGCCGGATGGTTTGACTGTCTCAGAAGGATGAAATGGACTTGGAAAGAAACGGGGGTGTGGTTTATATATAAACATGTAAATTTATTTCCTCCACCAGATATTGGACAGCAGCCGTTTGTTTCTAATGATTGCTGTTTTCCTGCTTCCCCCTTCCCATTATGTCTGCATTGATGTCCTCATCACATCCCTGTTTGGGTTTGATTGGAAAATGCTTTTGTCTCCGAGAAGCACAAAAATGAAATGAGAAAACAGAGAAGGCATTCTATGGATGCAAGTTGAAAGCACAGATTGTTTTTGTTTTGTGGATTGCCAACAACTTTCACATTCAGCCCAGTCTATTCTTTGTAAATGCATACATGCACTGTTGGACCAAGAATCAACAATAGATGGGTTTAGGTCCACACTTGTGCAGATTTTTTTCCATCAACTCATTATTTCTTTGCAAGCAAGACCATTTTATCAACACTGCAAAAAAAATCTTTGTGTTGTTATTGCTTTGTCTATCATTTATGCATTTTGTTTTGAATTGATCTGTTTAAAAAATGGTAATATTACTTTATAATGGCCTTGCTCCAGTGTATTAACATATGGGAAAACTACTGTAAGCACACAGTAGTAGTGTAATTAATGAAAATCTCCCTCCTTGCATAATGTGCTTAGCTACCCAATGCAAGTACAGTTTTCATTAAGTAATGAAATTGTATTACTGTACTTTCAATACTCAGATTTAATATGCCAGAAAAAGGACATTAAGTAGTGTTACCAGCATTTCTGTTGTTGGAATTTTGCAAAAAGAGACGTGTGTATATAGTTGAAAAAAAAAGTTTTGTAATGGTTCATTAACTAGTTGTGTATTAAAATAAAACTTAATACCTGGGTATACCACAGTGTTGGGTTCTTGTATTGCTGATTGACAGAGCAAAGGTGCAGCAGGTCTAAGTAGCTACATACTGTATCATCATGGGAAATTACCAGCAGCCTAATGCTGGTAAATTTGCACTGTGGCTCCTGCTTCTCTACCAGCTACTTTGGCAGGAAACTAACCATCACTTTGAGGTTCTTTTCTATTGTAATAATTTACTTGTAAAATAGTACAAGAGGCTGGGGAACAAAGTGTTTGGTCATCAAATACTAAAGCTTTCCTGCCTGTGTACCAAGGTTTCTAGAAAAGAAGCCTCTGAAAAAGCATTTTATGTGAAATCTCCATTGAGAAAAGACATGAATGAAACTTTTGAGTGGGTGGCAGCTCTCAAGCACGGTGGCCCACCCACCTCTTCCCTGGTTGGGAAAACACTTCTGTACTAGTGGCATAAACACCACTCACCTTTCTCACACTTTTCTAGATCCCTATCAGTTACATCTAAGTTGACCCCGCCCACACACACTCTCACAGATCATAATCATGCATATAGTCCATATCTGACTTGCTGCCGTGTGCTGTAACAGCCTATGGCTCCGATCAGCCTGCAGATAAGAGCCCGAGACGCACCGCAGCCCGGCCGGGCCGTGGAACCAACAACCGCTCTCACCGCCATCCAGGACATGACGGCCTCCAGGTCTCGACACCCACGACTGACTCATCACCTCCAGGGCAAAGGCTGCAACCTACGCTGTCTCATTTTCGTTTTAACCAAGACCAAGTGTTGTTTTTTTTTAGAGGTGGATTTGGAAGATGAGCGTAATGCCTCCCTGAATTATTTTGGAGAAATATGGTATCAAAACTTATTAAAATCCTGCTGCCATAGCCTTCTCAAGTGTCTGCAATGCAAGGCAGGCTGAATGAAACTCCAGATTAGTAGATTAGTAGCCTAAAATTCAATGTGAACGTTGTTAGAAGAGCCTACTACAGTTTCCTGCAACATCAGCTTGGGTCATTAGTTGTTTTGGAGAATGTGCATCTTGAGAAAATCTTGTCTCTTTCAGCTCCATCTAGCCCACAGACCTATTAACAATCAAGTCGCATCCAAACCCTTATTCATTTCATTTTCTTGCTTTAAATGGTGTTTTAATGGCTAGTTTTTTTTAATTATGATTAGGACAATACAATTGAGCTTGGGATGTAGGGGCAAGAGACTAAATTTCTTATTTGGGATGGTTTGGGAAGTTTTGTTCCAATGTGTTTGTCAATCTCAAAGAATCATCCTCTGTGAAAAATACTCAAAGTGAATTGGTTTGTTGCTGCTGTCCATAAATGCATCTTTCCTCCTTTTCTGTTCTACTTCTCTCCTTCATGCCATACCTGTATAATATTTAGTCATAGTTTCAGCCAGTCTGAAACTTTTGTAGCTAGGAGTCGAAACTTAACAAAAGTATTTTTGCCCTAAAACTCATGAAAACATGCTAATATGCCTGCAAGTGGATCCCATACTACAAGAAACACTGACATAGGATTTACAGACAGATAAACCAATAGACTAATAAATCATGGCTGATGTTTTGTCCTCTCATGTATCTTCTGTAGCGTCAGATCAACTTAGTGACAACCTCCCTTCTAGGCATCAGATAAGTGAGAGTGAGAGACAAAGGGGAAGAGGTGGGAGTCTTTCTCTCTCCCTCAGCCTCTCGTCTGTCCTTCTCCGACCCTCAGCCTTCACTCATCATCGCTCTCATCATTCTACATCACCACATCACTCGGGAATAAATCTTTGGCATGGGGATGTCAGACATTGATTGACTCTCTCTCTCTCTTTCTCTTCCGTCTCTTCTTCTCAGATTACTTGCCATTGCCACTTTGTCTTTGTCACTCAGTATCAAGTCAGCTCTGCCTCTGGGAATAAGGTTTTTATATGATGCTGCTGACTCTTACATAGCAGACTGTAACGTTTACTGAGAGCCAAGGTCTGTTGGTTTGGTGGGTCTGTCGAGGGATTTCCTTAAATTTAAAGTAATCCATGCCTGTGTAAGAACTGTAATGTATGTCTGGATGGGTAGAGGATCGCACTAAGACTGCAAGGTTTAAGGATTTGCTTGCCACTGGAGCTGCTCATGCTTAAAATGTATGGAACTACTTTGGATAAAACGGCATCGCCTTTCAAATTACCCTGATCAGTAGTCTGAAGCACCGGACTTTAGGCCGAAGTCATTGTTTTTTTTGTGATTGTTACCAGCCTCAAACCAGCGATAAACTGCTGTATAGATGGTATAGCTTGTGGAGCAATAAGGAAATGAACACCAAAAGATGAGTGTGTACAACTGAAGCAGCATTTAGTTCTGCAGTGTGTTTGACTGTGGCTTGAATCTAAGGCTGCTTCATTGTAATCTCAATCTCCAATCTACATGATCAGCTATTTTGAGTATTCATCATCAATCATTTTTCTGAATCTATTCTCATAGTTGTAGGATATGTGACACATAATATTTGGTTACACTGGATTTAAAAGTATTGTAATATTACTATTTACAGTAATATTGATGAAAATCTCCCGAATACATATTGTGCTTACAACAGTGTAACAGCACCGTTTTAATGAAGCCATTTGAATGGTGTGTTACACTGTAAGTACATTAATGTATTTTCATCAAGTATCTACACAGTATTATTGTGTACTTACACTTCTCTATAGGTTACACTGGAATAACACCATTGTAAAGTGTTACTCAATATTCAAACATGTTGTAATCGCTGTTTGAAAACCAAAAGTACAACTGATGTGTGGTAATGGTGTCAAAGTGTATGAACATCTAACTTTGAAGTGCACTTCACTCCACTTCACAATTCACACAACACAGTTGTCCCACTATGGCTGTGCGCCACTTAGACGGCTCCTTTCTGATCTTACTCATATCTTGCATGACGAGGGAAGATTATATCATGTTGTGTGCGCGCGCGCGCGCGTGTGTGTGTGTGTGTTTGTGTCTGTGTGTGTGTGTCTGATGAGTATTGGTGCTGATTTATAACCAGAACCCTGTCAGCGTTTCTCTGACCTACATTGTTCAGAGTGGGTGGATAGTTTGAATGTAAAGTTAAGTAATGCATTCTGCAGGACTGGGGTCAAATCACTTCTAGTGCAGGCAGTGTAAATAGAAACCATGGTTAAATTGTTAATGGTAGAGCATTTATTTTCTATTGTTTGGATGGATGGATGGGTGGATGGATGGATGGATGAGTGAGAAGTGAGAAGAATTTGTCAATGTTTTCAGTTTTAAGGTTAATTCACTTTCTGGGCTGAAAAGGAATTGAAAAGGAATCAAACACAACCCAGGTATTTTATTCTACTGTACACTATCGGAATATCAATATAATGTCAGCACCAACACTATTATTGGCCTAATTCAGAGATCTGGACCAAAATTTAGAAAGTATATCACAAGTAATAATCTGTGCTTTAGTCAGGTTTGAGGAGACAAAATCCCCTCTGTTTTGGTTTGGACATTGAAAGAAAACAAACTTTCATTTCCATGTCCACCCTTCCTTTCAGCTCAGTAACATCTTACATTCTTCATTGTCATGGAAATAAGCAGTTTTAGTGTTTTCACTAGCACATCACACAGGTCCAAGATATGGAAAACAACTGAGATGCTATCACTAAGAATGAGAATGAACGCTTTAAGACTCTTCCCTCCTTATTGGATGTAGAGTGCTTTGGACTTTGTGGACACAGCTCAAGAGTTTACTTTCTTCTCACTGGAGGTTTTCAGTCTTAGTGCGAATATCTCAGTTGTTTTCCACAGATCTGGTTCCTGTTTCCAATGAGCACCTATGAACTTAAGGACTTTACTTTTTTTTTAAATCACAAAAGCATCAAGTGTTGCTTCTGTCTGCCAGGTCCAAGATACATTTCCCCACCTTATGACAGGATGTAACAGGTCAACAAGTGTATGGAGGTGTGAATACAGTTTTTGCAATGATGCAAATACTCCAAACAGGGGAATCACTGCTTTTCATCAGGCTGCATGTTTTACAATAAGTCAAAATGGGGTCAGGTGAAATGAAAGCACTTCAGGAGAGTATAAACACTCAAGAGGAAGTAACAAAAGTTCATAAGTCCATAAAAAACTAGATCATTATATTGTCAATTTATTAGTGTCTAAGAGGGCTTTTTTCTAGGAGAAGAAAAGTCTTGTGCACAGCACGTAAGTCAAGAGGCGCTGATAACTGCAAAAAGAGCACCAGTAGAGCAAAAAATACACATATCTATGTGACTGACCCAGGACTATGGACTTGATGCAAAATTAAAGATTACAGATTAAAGATCCTATTTTACCTTAAATCCATAGTCCTGGGTCTTGAGTATGCGGTTACAGTAAAATAGATATATGGATTTGTTTTGCTCTGCTAGGGCTTTTCTACTCTTTACACCCTTTATATGTTAGAGTTGCATGTTACTATATGATGATGACAAAAAGCAAGATAGAAAGAAAAAAGCTTACATAGATAGGTGATAGAGAGAAAAAGATTGATGGTGAGATAGAGGGAAAGAAAAAGAAAGAAACGTAACCACAGAGATAGGATCAAAAATGTTATCTTGTTTTAAAATCAGTGGCAGGCACAGCGGAAATGCACCACAGGCCCTGCCAACGCACACCAACACAGTCCGCCTGCATATAAACCCAGCTACAACGAAGACAGAATCAAACTGCAGGAGGGCTCCACAGTAAAGTCTTGGGTGCGGACGAGACTGCAGAACCATGCTGTTGGTGAGTTGGGTCGCTTTTGCTTTTGTTTAACTTTCTGATGTTTTCATAGGACGTGAGTATATGATGTGAGTTGGCATGCGATGCTACATTTGACTTGATACAGCTCAAATTCTCATGTGTCTTAAAATTGGGGAGCAAGTGGGAAATGTCTGCGGTTCAAGGACAAGTCTTGTAATTCAGGGTTTTTTTTTTTCTCAACTGTGTGGGTTCAAAAGTCATGAATGAAGAGAAACCAACAAGATCTTGCACGCTGATAAATTAGGAAGAAACCCAAAAGAGGCCAACTGATGCAAAAAAAGGACTAACATTTATTTGCTAAAGCACAAAAATTACCAAAAAGTGCAATAAAACAAAAAAGTACACAAAAACAAAGCCTATCCTCAAGTTCTATTTTTTGCATCAGTTATAGCCTCTTTTGTATTTCTTCCTTTATTATCAGTGTGAGAGTTCTTGCTGGTTTCTTTATGTCTTAAAATCGCAGTAAGAAAGTAATGCCCTGTCTGGTTTCTTGAGTATAGGCATCCAGATCTTTGTTGCTGCTGGGCCTGGTGACGCTGTTGCGTGGATCCAGGACGGGACAGGTGGTTTCGGTGAAGTTGGGGCAGAGAACCGGAGAGAGGGACAGGACAGTGAGACTGATCCTGGATACCAAACTGCAGCCTCACATCACCGGCATGTCTGCCTCAACTGTTGCCAACACGTCTCTCTCACCCTGGACTTACAGGTGAGGCATTGCTGTGTGATATGACAACCTTTATTGTTCTTTATGGTTCGTTAATCGGTGAGTCGCATGACTTGACATGACTGAAGTCAGACTCAAGTCACCCATTTTAATTGCTTGAGACTTGACTTGATGCATGAAGAGAAGACTTGAGACTTGACTTGACTTGTACTTTGATGACTTGAAAAGGTTTCTAAAGTCTTGACCTGATATCTTGTGTTTTTGTGTGTAAATGACTTAGATTGAAAGTGATGAGATTTGTTCCACCAGACGACTGAATATAAATTCTGTTTTCTGAAGTTGTATGGTAATGATTGAATTTATTGAAGTTGAAACTGATTATTTTCTGATTTTGACATCAGTCTTGTACGGAAGAGGATTAGGGCCACATGAAAAATTTATTTGAGTTCTGAGTTTAAAGTCAGAATTCTAAATTCTGAATAAAGTCAGAATTCTGAATAAAGTCAGAATTCTGACTTTTTTTTTTTCTCAGAATTCTGACTTTAAGTCTCAGAATTCTGACTTTAATCTCAGAATTCTGACATTAAACTCAGAATTCTGACTTTAATCTCAGAATTCTGACATTATTCTCAGAATTCTGACTTCAAACTCAAATACATTTTTCACATGTGGCCCTAATCCTCTTCCGTAGGTCTTGAAAGTCTATTTTAACTCATGGAATTTATTTATCCTGAAGCTTTTAATTGACTGGCAAGATAATGCATGTCTTATAGGTCTGTAGATCTGGTTCACTCTCTTACTACAAGCCAGCTGATTATTACACAGATACTGTCACATCAGCACTGAATCGTGTGCTTTCCGTAATTCTTTTATCGGAGAGTCTTCAACTTTTTCAGCCTGGTATCCCAACAGGAAATGTAGGCTCTCATCCAGGGACACAAACTCACAAACGTATTACTGCTCCCATCATGTGAGGACCCACCAGTATGTAGTAATGACCTGATGCTCCTGTAGACTGATGCTAAAATCCAAAATGGCCCTTGATAGGTTAATTAATAAGGTTCTTATTAATACAACTGTAATGGAAATGTTCTGGAGCCATGCTTGATACATTTTAGAGAATCTATACAATGATGCAGCACATGGACTAGTCTGACACTTTTCTTTCACTCTTTCTCTGTTCCCCTCCCTTTCTCCCAACCTCTCTCTCTCTCTCTCTCTCTCTCTCTCTCTCTCTCTCTCTCTCTCTCTCTCTCTCTCTCTCTCTCTCTCTCTCTCTCTCCAGAGACTCCTGTGAGGAGTCTCGGCTCCCCAGGCGGATCTCCCATGCTCACTGTCTGACCTCCGGCTGTCTGAGCCTGCAGGGAGGGGGAGAGGACCTGAGCCTGGAGGCCAAACCTATCTACTACCAAGTCCTGGTCCTCCACAGGTCAGATATAAAATAATAAATCACTCCAGAGTTTCTCCTATAGAAGCAAGTAATGGCTCTGATTTTGTTTTGCTCCTAGTTTTGTTTCCAATGCAAGTTGTAGCGGTAAAATTGTTTAAAGGAATACACCAAGTTTTTGTGAGATCTAACATTGGGCAGCTTACCTGTTAAATAATGAGAACATAGATACCAGAATCATACATGTGTCCCTGGCAGATCATTTGCTCTGATGCTCAATGCTAAACACCTAAAATTTAGGAGAAATATATTTATTTCACATCCAGCAGTGGCAGTTTTCTTTCTGTGAATGTATGTAGGGGCAAACAGTATAAATGCGTTAGCATATTAAAAAAAATCAGTGGTTGGTTTCATTGTAGTTAACTGAATGGAATGGCACCGAATTTAATTAATCTGAATGATGTTTAGTTCAGTTCAGTTCAGTTCACCCCCTTTCAAGTCCAGTGCAAATCACCAAAATGTAATTCTATAGTCTTTTTTTAAACCAGATAAACACACTGAGCATCATCTGAGTGTCTGCAGCCTTGACTGATTTTCCCGTCCCATCCCACAGAGTCCAAAAAGATCGGAGGAATAACAAGAAGGGAGGGGGGAAGGGGAGGAAGTATGCCTTCAGACTGGGGACGGAGACCATCCCAGTGGGCTGCACCTGTGTGAGGCCCAGCGTTGTGCCACAGGAGTGATGCGGGGAAAGAGTTTTGAATTCAGTTTGAGTTTTGAATTTGCTGCAGTGCGCCAGTGCTGAATGAGTGAAGGGACAAGCGGCGGTATAAACAGTTGTCGGATGCTTTGTATTGTAATACAATTCAGGTCAGTTCGTTATTCTCTTAGGACAGTTGAGGTGGATGTTTGTGTTTTCTTGGATTGGTGGAAAGATATATGTGGTATAGTAATATATATTTGGCAGGTTTTAATTTGGATCTTATTTTGCTTACATATTTAATCCCATATTTTATTATTCCTGCCCTTGTTTATTGTATTGTAGCACTTTGAAATGCATTATTCATATTTTTATTTCAACTTTAATGTCTAATCAGGCAATGAAAAAATATTTAGATTGACTAATCAGACTTATAAAAAATAGAATGCAAATTATTTAATGGTTCAACCTTGTGCATTGTATAATTTATTTGTTTTAAATATGTTTGGCTGGGGAATTTATATGTGATGTTGATTATTATGAAATATCTTATTCCAGCTCATTTAGTTACTGCATAAGTGCACACTGTATATCCATATGTGCTTAACTTTGAATCAAAGTCAGTTTGTGAAGTTATGTTAATACATTAGAGTGTGAAAAGCTGATGTGTCATGGATGTACTTGGCTAAGCAAATAAAACATAATAAAACAGAAAAATACCAATGGATATATGTTTATATCAGGCAAAATCTAACCAGTTTTGTGTGTTGTGAGGATGTGTGTGTGTGTGCGTGTGTGTGTGTTTGTATGTGTTCTAGTGTAAGTTAAGTGTATATGGCTACAAGGTGAGAAATAACAAGAGCCAGAGCAAAGTAGTGAGTTAAATCAAGCTGTTTTTACTGACCATGCCAAATAGATACAATCAATCCAGCCTTTAAGATATACAGCAACACACAGTTACAGCAAGTACAAACCCCAGGTTACTACTCCCCCGATTACAGTGCAAACATTTTGGACATCACAATCAAGTCAGTATGACTCAAAAACTCAAGCGAATTTCAGCTCTCTGTTTACTCATTTTGCGGGTTTGGTTCATTCAAATTCCCTTGACAATCACAAATTAGACAATCAGAGTACAGTGACACATGCCAAAGCAAAGTGCAGCCACTGGCTAGTCAGAAAACCCAAGCACTTTCCTTCAAAACCTTTGTCTAACATTTGAATCCATGTAATTTAACATTTTGCCTCCGTCTGATCTGTTGTTGTCGTCTACATATATATATTCACTGTACTTCATGTATGCAAATGTGCTTTTGAGTTGTGCTTAATGAAATAAGAGTGCAGTCAGTGCTCTACATCTAAGAGACTCAAATGTTATTGTTATTGATCTAGTTCTACACTACAGTTATGATCTAAAAGTTCACAGAGTTTCTGTAAATGGCAGAATACAGCAGAGCTCCTAGTTTTTTTCAAGCTTACGGTGTGTTTTTCTCTTACTTCACGGCAGCGCACTGTGAAAAAACAAAAAAACAAAATCAACAGCCCGATTCTTCATTTGACATTCATGAACCATTTACTGAGATTTACTGAGATTTTTAACACTCGCAGTGTTTGGCATCCCTAGATAGATCGTATGATCTGAAAAACGGCGCAGCAAAGAATTAGCGTGAGAGCAGTGGAACTTGGGTAATCAATTTTTAATTTGGATTCGGAGACGGCGTATGCGCGCGCGTGTGTGTGTATGTGTGTGTGTGCTTGTGTGTGTGTGTGTGTGTTGACTGGAAAGTACCCTGTGAATCAGAGGCTGAAGAGGCCTGAGACTTCTGGTTATGACTCTTATTGGTTATGACAGAATAGGGCTTCTAACTAGATCTGTGTCCAGTTCCTCATGCACATCATACCTACTTTCGAATCTTCATCACTCCACACAAACAACCATCGTTCTGGGTAACAATTTAGATTACGGTTCCCCCCTTTTCCATAATTACAGTTTAATTGGACAGAAACAAAACAACCACATTCATGAAAGCTGCTCCGTTGCCAACAGGCCTAGAATAGATAGAGAGAAATAGAGAGAAAACCAATGCTCAGTCTCCCTCACTTTCTCATATCAGTAGTGTTTTGTGTGACACTACTAATGTACCGTATATTAGCATTTGTTGCTGACTGAACCAGAATTACAGAAACGAGGGAGCCATAATTTAACATTTTTTACCTCCTCCTGCTTTGATGCAGCTTTCACTGCCCTCCAAACAAACACAGGCTCCCCTCTTTTAAAAATCTTAAATGAAACATTTTGTTTTGTTGCCAATAAACCCCTTCCCCCCCTCCCCTCCTTAGAAAAAAGAGAAAAAGATTTTTGTTTTTGAATTTTCAACATCAAGAGTTGCTTAAAGTTTGTACAGCTTGTTCAGAATCATCACAGCATACATCAAATATGAAAACCCGCCTTTTCCCCTCGTTTTGAGTTGCTTTTGAGTTCTTTTTTTTTCCTGCACTGTTTTCATTTCCATTTTTTTTTTCTTTCACGACTCAAAAAAAAAACCCCAGTCTTGCTCTGTCTCTCTTCCCCCTCCGCTCCCTCACTCCACTCGTCTACCGGCAGGCTTCCTCCTTCATTTCCTTGTTCTTCCTCACTTCTTCCGCGTGTTTGTCCTGCCAGACAAACACAGAGACACGGCAACATCAGTATCATTTGCATTCATGAATATATTAGCATTAATGAGGCAGCACCCAGAGACCTGAGCAGAACAAAGCAACAACTCAGAGACTATTCATAAAGATTTGAACAGGGGAATGATCCAGAAACAGGAGATCTAAAAACTCTATTCCAACTTATATAATATTCATGATTACAGATCAAGCTTCTGAACAATGTTAAAACGGAAATCCGAGCCAAGTTTATGATACTGAAGTTTTTTAGTCGGAATTAAACAGCGTGGATTAAAAATTGTGACACCTGATCACAGAAACATGTAAGAATTGTAAAGCATACTATAAATAGTCCAGACTCTTATCATTCATATCATATCAGTCATATAATTAGAAGTGATTTGACTCCAAAATGTTGCCAATTGCTTGCAAGGTTTCCACAAATTTGCAGCTGCATATAGTTATTAATTGTATTTGAAATAACATATACAACAAGTTTATATTTAGTTTAGTTTTTATAATGTCAATTCAACTTTAAAGGAAAATTCCACACTCAGATACTCTTCCTTCAGATATCATCAATTTCTGATGTTCAATGCATTCCAGGAGTTATTTTTCGATGAATTGTTACCTTTTTGGTGTATCCACTTTCCCTAAACCTGTCTTGTCTACTGTTGTTTGCTATATTTCCCAGAATGCCTTTCAGCAACCCCCAGAGAATGTGCCTGGACTTACTGTATTCAGCTGTGGGCTCTACTGTATGTGTAGGTGGAGAGAGCGATGACGACAGCGACAGTAAGACCGAGAGAGCGAGCTGCGTGGCCTTCACTCAAAACGCTGTGTGTCTTGTGGCTGCATTGCATTCTGGTCTATTGAGCCTGCTGTCGGTGGAGAAATTGGTTTCTCTGCCTCTTCTGTGATGGATTTCTCCCTTTATGATTGTTGAATGTCGGTGCAAAATGGTGAGTCTAGAAAGAAGCCCTTGCTCTTTGATTCTGAGGGATTGAGACCAAAACCTGACGTTTAATGCTGATGTTTTAGATAACTGAAAATGTTTCCCTTATTAAATTCTCAATATGACATCACATTGTCTAAATGTAGCCAGTTATCCATGGAAATAAGAAAAATACACCATCAAACAACAAAATGGACCCAGGTGCATCACACTGCGTTTCTTTAACAGTGTTTAAGTGTTTTAGGGTGGATCTTTCCTTTAAGCTTGAAAACATGAGTCTAGAGTCTAGAAAAACATCCGAAAAACACTCTCTAGAATAGATAGAGATAATCAAATGAACCAAATGGTAGGTAAGGTTACCTTCTCTTGCAGCCTCTCCAGCATGGCGGCCAGCAGCGCCTCCCTGTTCTCCTTGTTGGCCTCCATCTTCTGCTCCAGCTTCTCCTTGGCGTTCTTGATGAAGTTGTTGTTCTCCTCGAAGGCTTTCTGGATCACCTCGCGCTCATGCTCCCTCTTCCCCGCCAGGTGCTTCAGCAGCTCGGCCTCCTGGCCCTAGAGGGCGATAGAGAGGATTAGAGTCAAAGATGATTATTGTTGCACTTAGTCACAAACCTCTCATCGATAAAAAACCTGGGCAAATTTGGGGCAAAATTTCCCAGCAATGAGCAATGAGTATGAACAATGGGCAAAGAAGGCAATGGTAACTGACAGATTTGACAGTTGGAGGAGTGAAAATGGATGACATAACATCCTGCTGCCATCACTGTCATGTTGGCCTCCTCTTTTTTACTGAAAATGTAATAATTTAATAATTTTATCAAGGTTGTAATATGTATTATCGGCTTATGTATGGCTCTGGCATCTAACAACTAACTAGCAAGATTAAAGGTTGTATAAGAAGAATCACAGCTATTATTTCCTAGTTGTGTTTACTATGACCAATTTCCTTGTCTCTGGTTGGTTGATATTGAAACCTTGCCAGCAAAGCTTTATCTCCGATCAAGCTTGGCTAGCTTTCAAACTGATTTGAACACTGCTTTCAGTGAGAAAATATTTGCCCTAAAAACTTGCCTGTGTATCATCACATTTACAGGACACATTCTCTAACCACTGGGTCAGCTATAATTTGTCTTCCCTTCCCTTTCTCCTCTCCTCTCCTTCCTTCCCTCCCTCCCTCTCCACCATCCTCTCTGCTTGATGAATATGAGCCATTGTGAGTGTTTTTGCATGATTGACCTTCCCTCTAGCTTCATGTCCCTGCTCTCATCTTCCCTCCCTCCCTCCTGCTCTCCCTGCTTTCCTCCCTTTCTCCCTCCCTCCTCATCCACTCCCACCCTCTCTCCCACCTCTCCCCCCTGCCATCCCTCTCCCTCCTCACCTTTCTCCTCTCCTCGGCAGCCTCCAGTTTCTTCTGGATCTCCTCCAGTGAGGGGTCGCGGCGCTGCGGCATGGCGGTGTTGAGCTCCGGCACGCCGTCGAACGACGGGGGCTTGAGGATGACCTCGAAGGCCTGGCCCGATGCTCGCTTGTTCAGCTCGATCACCTCCACGTCTTTGATGACGCACCAGCCCAGGTCCACCGCATCTGCATTGGATCATGTCCAAGTTTAGATTATTTATTATGAGTTTTTATTAAATAAAACAAATCCACCCTTGCTCTTACAATGTTATATATCATCAATCTGTGATGTTCATATGCATTCCAGGAGATATTTTGTGATGAAGTGTTGTAATTTACTTTTCTGGTGAACCCACTTTCCCTCAACCTGCCTGGTCTACTTCTACTTCAGTTACTGATTTCCTACATTTCCCAGAATGACTTTCAACAACCCAAAGCGTATGGGAACGAGAACTTGTTGCATTCATCTCTAGGTTATATGCGTAGGTGGAGAGAGTGATAGTGATAGTGATAGCGATAGCAATAGCAATAGCATAATAAGAGCAAGAGAGCAAGAGCTTTTCCAGTTGAGAAAAAGCGAGAGTCATGCCCCTTACTCAAAACGCTACATGTCTTTTAGATTGTTTTATGATCTATTGTATGATGAATTTGTCCCTGTATGATTGTTGAACATCTGTGCAAAATGGTGAGTCTAAGAAAGCCTTGCTCTTTGATTCTGAGGGTTTTACTGTTGATGTTTTAGTTCTGCTATTAAACTCCATTGTAGCTGTGCTAGAAATATGTCAACATGACGTCACATCGTCTATTTTGTCTAGTTAATTGTGGTAATATGAAAAATAAACCACCAAACAAAGAAAAGGTATATCACCAATTAGCTGTTTTTTTTTTAAAGTGTTGAAGTTTTCTAGGATTTTTCCTTTAATTCTTAGTATTCTATTGCACCTTTGCTTATCTTTCTACTTTCCACTGCAAATGATAAACAGGGGAAACAGAGAGCCTGCTGCCACTGCTCACCCAATATATGAATATATATGAACTGAATCACCATTCAAGCTGTTTCTGTGTGATCTCCTGTCTAACTGTATGCCTTCCTCTGTCTCTTCTGCACTATATAGGAGGTCCTGTTTAGTCTGAGTGTCAGTTAAGTACCAATATTGTAAATTGTTGTCTGTGTCCTCTTGAGGCGGGAGAAATAAATAGGACACAACAAAAAGTGAAGCCCTTATAAAAGCCCCCCAGGGTCCATCTGTGCTGCATTTTCCAATTTTTCATTTTCCTCTTGGGAGCGGAGCAACACAGCAGCAGAAGTGCAGCAATCATTTAAAAAACGCAAGGTTTGCACAATGGCCACATCTGTAAAATGCTGTGTTAAATTGTTGGATAAATGAACAGCAATTGAAAATTAAAGGTCCATTATATGCGCTGACACTGACTTTTTTTTAATATTTAACTTGCTATTATGTTATGTGTAATATTGTGTTTTGCTGTCAGCAGTAGTATTCACTCTCAAAATCAATTCCCTCAATATATAATTTCCAAAAACATGAAGGTACAATAAAAAAATATTTGATATTAAGTCAAGATAAGTTAGGATCTTTTTTGTTGTTGTTGTTCCTCCAAAGCATTTTCAGGAATTATCAAAAACACCTTTATTTGTTGATTTATTTGCATGCGTTTTTTTTATTTATTATATAATTATACACCAGATTTTTGAATGGTTTTCATGGTCACTGCGTCATGAAAGTCTATCTGCACCTAAACAACCATGTAAACTTTTAAGTAAAAATAAATTTTAACTTTTTTTCAAACAACAGCCGAGAATGAGATAGTTTGTGTTTTTTGTTTTTTTTTACCTTCTGCCTTGTATGTCGGTTTGTCTGCAGTCTGCGGGTTCAGGCAGGAGCAGAACAGAGACACCAGGGGGAGCTCCTTCACCTTCTCTTTGTAGGCTGAGGACACGCACACACACACACACACACACACACACACACACACACACGCGCGCGTGCTTGTGTTGTTATGCTTGACATTGCGGTGACTCAGATTCATATTGAATGATGAACTTGCAGATGTTATTCTCCTTTTTAGTGACAATGAGTTATTATGATAATGATAATAATGACAAGAGCAGTGGTTACGATAATTAATTTGTACATAATTTCCCATAATGAGAACAATGTGTATAGCATTTTGGTAAACAATACTGCAGAGTTAAGAGTGCATTACTGTAACCAACATTCCCCCTATGGAATCATTTATAGTATTTAATCTGCAGTAAAGGGAAGGGAAGCTATGAAGTATACAAGTCTGTCCTGCTGTCGCTGCATTTACCTGCCAGGGTCATCTTGTCAGTGTGCGTCTAATTCTCCAGGGATGATAATGATCCTTCTCACTCTGTCGGAGAGAGAGACAGAGAGAGAGAGAGAGAGAGAGAGAGAGGGGAAGAGGAAGGGTGTTGAATGAAGCGAAGCAACTTTGTAGGTCATATGAAAGGGACAAAGGGAATCTGTTGTACAAATGAGAATCATTGGCTAAAGAGAGAATTAAGGGGAGAAAAGAAAACTGCATGTGCCTTGACAATCTGGTGTTAATATATGAATGTTTAGACCAGTAAACAATGTTAACCCACGCCGCATGCTCACATTCTGCTCAGATTTATGCTTCTGTGTGTGTGTGTGTGTGTGTGTGTTCTTGTACTTCTGCCCTTGCGAGAACCAGTATGAGTGTCAGAGGCTTGTGTGGGAGGAGACAAGCTGCATCAATGTTGTAATTCTGGTCGCCAGTAGAGGTTGATAAAGGTCTTAGATTACTTAGTGCCTCTTTAAAGGAAAACTCCACCCTCAGATCTTTTTGTTATAGTCAATCTGTGATGTTCAATGCATTTAAGGAGTTATTTTGCGATCAAGTGTTGTAATTAGCTTTTTTGGTGTACCCACTTTCCCTCAACCTGCCTCATCTACTTCTGCTTCAGTTAGAGATTTCCTATGTTTCCCAGCATGACTTTCAACAAACCCTGAGTGTGAATTTGTTTAATTTCAGCTATGTGACCAAAGTAAAGTTAGCTTGATATTGGATATTGGATATTCTGTGGTTATTTGTTTTCCCGTCCTCAATAACTTGTAAAGCAAATAAGTAAAAGCAATGAATATATTTGTGATTACTGCAAGAGGAAGAATTTACAACCACTTTTTTCAGTATTTGAGAAAATATTTTTCTTATGAGAAACAAGCTATTTGAATGTGTGCTTATACATAAGAAAAGTATTTTCTCAGATATTGAAATAAATTGTTCTTCCTCTTCCAGTCATCACAAACATATTCAATGTGCTTTTACCTGGCACTAGCTATCATTGCCAGCTGAGAAAAAACGAGAGCCGCACCCTTTATTCAAAACACAACATTGCATTGCATTCTGGTCTATTGAAGCTATCGGTGGAGAAATAGGTCTCTCTGCCTCCTGTATGATAGATTTCTCTCTGATTGTTGAATGTTGGTGCAAAATGGTGAGTCTAGAAAGAAGCCCTTGCTCTTTGATTGTGACGACTGACAAGAAAACCTGATGTTTACCGTTGATGTTATTGCTAACAATCTCCATTGTATCTGCACTGGAAATATCTCAACATGACGTCACATTGTCTATATTGGCCAATATAAATTATACCAGCAAACAACAAAATGGACCGAGGAATTGCATTGCCAAAAGCTGTTTGGCGATCCTAAAGTGTTTAGGGTAGATTTTTCCTTTTAAATCAAAATTAGGACTAGGTTTACGTTAAGATAAGGGTAAAGGGATTGGGGTTAAGGTTAGAATTATGTTTAGGTTAGGTAGGGAATGAATGTAGATATAATAAAAGGTCCTCACAAGTATAGTAAAACAAACGTGTTGGAGTGTGTTGTGTGTGTGTGTGTGTGTGTCCTGTCAGCCCTTTCTGCGCTGCGTTGCAGTAAATCACCGCCGTGACGCAAGTGGGAGAGCAGATGTAAGTCTTTAGATGAGAGAGAGAGGGAGAGAGAGAGAGAGAGAGAGAGAGAGAGAGGGAGGCATCAACCACCACACCAGACTGTTTCAACACCTGCTGAAAATGTACTTCAAACTTTTTAATAATACTGCAATATGTATAGTAGCGCAAAGATGTCTCTGCGATGTGAAGCGTGTTAATCACATGAAATCAAACTCAAAAGGAACTGACTGATTGCTTGAGAGAGAGAGAGAAGCAACAACTCTCCCATCAGACTTTCCTACCACCTGCTCTCTCTCTCTCTCCCTCTCTCTCTCTCTCTGTCTCTCTCTCTCTCTCTCTCTCTCTCTCTCCACTCTGTCAGATGGTTTCGTCAACACTGAATTTATGTAGCCTACATCTGAAGGATGCTGTAAATCTGTCGCTCTTTTGCTATGTAGACTTTCATTCAAGACCTTTCAATGAGAAAAAAGATAGATAGATGGATGGATGGATAGATAGATAGATAGATAGATATACAGACAAGATTGTCAAATTATGTCAATGCAATTATATCATTTTTACGAGGGGTGTGTCAATATTCAAAGAGGATACAGCCATGGAAATTTCCCTTATATATTATATATTCCGCATTATAGTGAATGAGACTTGTACCATCGCAAGCAAAAAAATAACCAACAAAACCTTTCATTTCCATTTCAAAATGGACAAAAGTTTCTCTGTATGTTGATGCCTTTGAGCGTGTTAATCAAATCAGGCTCTGAGGGAACTGATTGAATGCTTGCAAGGCATCGGTGTTAATCACATCAAATTATATTCAAAGCAAGTGATTACTTGTAGGTAGTCTAATTGAGAACTTCACTCTGCAGGAGTGCACAGGAGGGGCTGTTGACCTTTCCTCAGCCCAGGACCCAAACTGAGTAAATTCGCTCTCACCCCGGGATCCAGGATCATTGAAACTTACAAGCACTCTTGTCATGAGGAAACCGAGCAGAAACAAGCCCACAACCCCCCAGAGCTGAGGAAACCGAGGCTGTGGAGTAAAATTAGACAGCGAATGAAAGCTTGTACAGCGTGTAAAGAAAATACACAGCAGTATGAGGGATGCCAGTGCTTCTGAAGGTGTTGTGGGACTAATTTAACCAAACATCTGTGAAGGCAGGTTCCCGCTAGACAACCCAAATGACACACCCACTCTCTCCCATCCCCTTCATCTAACATCCAAGCTAGGTTTCTACATCAGAGATCATCAAAATAACACAAGGGATAGTTACATTAGATGCTGTGTACTACTGAATACTCTACTGCCTAAATTTCTGTACCTACAGGCAAATGCTCTGCAGTGCAAAAATGCGTCTACACATTTTTATGTAATCTATGTAGAGTGTTATCCAGCAGTTTTAGTCATACAAATGTTCAGAGGCACAAATAATCTCATTGGTTAAGTTAAACTTCAATGGGTGGAGCCAAAGAACCACAGTTTTTCAGAGCGAAAGTTAACTATAACTGACAAATTGAATGGCAAAGAAGGAACAAGGTCAAAATATAAATAAAAAATCTAAATGGCACTGACTTGTTTTTTTCCCATTCATCCATCATGACCATGGCATTCATGATCTTGGAAGGTCAGCAGCTAGCTAACTAGCTTACCTAGATAGCTATAGGCTAGTATGGCTAGTTTGAACCTGGAAGGTCAGCTAGGCTAACTAGCTAACCTAGCTAATTTAGTATGGCTAGATTGCATTTATTCAGTTAGTAGCAAGAGCAGTAGACTTCACAGTGCTAGCTTCCTCCTCTCTTACCTCCCTTTTCACTGGGATTCAGTCTAACATTTCTTAGCCAGAAAAACTGTGTTGTTTGGCTTCGCCCATTGAAGTTTAACTCAGCCAATCAGATTATTTCTGCCTCCAGAGCAGCTTTGTCTCTGAGAAATTTTGTTAAACTCAAATTCCAATTGGCGGTTGTCCAGCACAAATTCCAGTTCAGTAGGTAGCCTAGTGACAATGAACAGCATTTCCTGTTTATTTCTTGAGCAGCAACTATGCCAAACATAAAGAACAAGGATGGGCTTATTTTAAGCTTTCTACTTTTAGAGATAATTCCTGCATGGTGGCAGTTTGTCAGTTTGAATCCCCAGACAGGCTGGAGAAATCTGATGTGAACAAAATGTGAACCTTGTAACCCTGCTTTTAACTGCCATTTTTTATTGTTCATTGGCTTTATTCGTGGTTGTCATATTGTTTGTAATAAGTAATACTTAAGTAATTAAGTAATAATAATAATGATAATTATAATCCTAAAGGCTACTGATCTGTATGTTTTACAAGCTTCCAGGCTTGCAGAATGTGAAATGGCTGAATGAAGAGTAGGTCAATAGTGAGCTCCAGAGTATGAGAGAAGGATACTAATGAGACAACCTATAGCACCGAGAGGAGAGAGGTGTCTCATTAAAGTGTGCAGCACACACACTCTCTCCTGACCGCTGTGACATGGTTCCCAGTGGAATACACACACGCACACACACACACACACACACACACACACACACACACACAAACACACACACACACACACATGCAAACACCTGTGCACACATATAGACACACATGCAGCAAGGTGTATTCATGTAGGTACCTGCAAACACACAAACACACACGCACACACTCACACAGACATGAATGCAGGTACACACACACAAGCACACACACACACACACACACACACACACACACACACTTTACTGACCAGAGACAGTGAAGGCATTGCTGTCATGCCCCGTTGTGACTGGTGTTGTAATTTTACTTAACTTCTGTTAACTTCTGAACTAAAACACACACA
>NW_027280331.1:0-2500 GCF_046629955.1 Centroberyx affinis | reverse complement strand
GTTGCCAGTGATCAATGGTTATGTCGTCTTGACCCAATTCAATATTCAGACCTCAGTTTCTGTGTGTTAAATTGGCCAAATGACTGACTGTCTGGAATAGCCTGTTACCATGGGAACAGGAAGTACAGTGAGAAAGAAGTGATGGACAGTCTGGGAAAGTGTGTGTGTGTTTGTGTGTACTGTCTGGAAAATGAGAGTCTGGAAGCATCTTTTAACATTTGCGTTTGCATGGGTGATACTAAAACATTTTTGCTTCAGTGTGTTTGTGTGTGTGTCGTGGGGGGGTTTAAATTGGTATACACAGGCAGTAGTCAAAGGGTTGTTGTTTCAGTCCTCAACAATGCCCAACAGTATAGTACCAATACTGCAGTAGAGTCCTGAGAAAGGATACTCAAATGTACTCCAAGAATTGCCTTTGAAGAAACACTAGCTTTGATACAACATGGTTAAATAAACACAGCTGCAAGCAGCGATTATGGGATTCAGCCCAAAAGGCAATATTTAAGATTTAGTGCCATCAAGGGTCTCTAGTTGGAAGGGAAGCGTTATATAGATATTCATAGATATTCTTCTATATGCAGCCACTGGATTGCTTTGATGCATTTACATAAAATTTGGCAATCATGCTCCAGATTAAGATTTTAGAGTTTATAGTGATAGTTTGCGCCCTTCTTGAGTTAAACCCCTTAAGGTGTTAGGCCTCATCCACATTGACTAACCACAATTTCATAATATTTCATACACGAAATTTGGAGATATAATTTTTTTGTCATTCATGGCATCCCCTATTGATTGATTAAAAATGCTTTGACATATGTGCTTGCCTCTTGAAAATATCTATCAAGTTTCATGACAATTGGAAACTGCCATTAAATTATGACCTTATTGTGGTATGTGTCAGTTGGTCCAAAGATAGCACCAGTTGGCGGTGATCACACTTACGTGGAGCTGTTACAAATGTGTTTTCCTAAAAATTCAAAATAGTGGAAAATCCATCATGGCAGACCTTGCAGGTTCAAAGTTGCAGCTGTAGGACAGAAGAATGTTTGGATGCTGGAATTATTGCCTTTTATATGGACACAATTTTGTCTTTACAGCGCCACCTTCTGGCCAATCAGGGTCATATTTCTTTGGTCCTACCATAAATATAAACATAAACCCCCAATACACAGAGCATCTTCACCCAAGATCAGGTCAGTGGCCAATCCCAACAGACCCCACACCACTGACCTGACCTCAGGTGACGACTGCTGGCTCAAATCTCTCCCTTCTGCCTGACTGACTTTAAATCCAAAGACTATCTGGACTGGAAAATATATGTGTTTGCCTTTGCGTCTACCTCCGCCCTCTGCAATTTCCCTTCGTCTCCCCTGTCCAGCAGGGCCCCCCCCAACACCTTTACCAGATGTGGGGTGTACTTCCTCTCTGGTTGACCCCTCCAACAACCCCCCCGGCCCCCACCACCAGCCCCCCAGTCCACTGGCTGCAGGAGGTCTAAGACAGAGGTCATGAGTGAGGTGTACAAGGTGTCCTGTGTAATGTGTGTGTGTGTGTGTGTGTGTGTGGCATAGTTACTAGTCAGCCATGTTGAGACACTACACGCAACATGCAAGGAAAGTCATGCACTGCAAAAACTGACAAACTTCTATCCAGACTTGTCAAGCTTATTGATTTTTTTGGTGAAATCATCTTACAAATAAAAAAATAATAATAACAAATAATGTTACTGGTTTCAACAAATTTGATTTTGACATGGAAATGCAACTTGTTTCAGGACATTTACTTGGTAAAAGTGAAATTGTCTTGGAGAAAGTTTCTTGTTTCAAGATTTTCTTCATTGTCTTATGATGATTTCTTGAAAGAAGTCATATTGGCAAGTGAAATTTATTGAAAGGAGCAAGATTATCTGCCAGTGCAGTGAGATAATTTGACAAAAAATATCACAAAATGAGCTTGATAGGTCTGGAAACAAGATAAAATCACTGGACAGATTGTCATTTTTGACAGTGTGATCGTCTTTGTGTGTATGTGTTCATGCTTATGCATTTCCCCGTTGCACATGTGTGTATGCAGGCACAAACCTTTGCACTGCAGGGGGTCAGAGATGTAAAACGAGTGCTTTCCAGTGATGGGACGATATGACAGTTATGGCTCTCCTGCGTGATGGACGTAATCTACGGGTCAGCGGGTACGAGGCATTCCTGAAAGACAGAGACAAAGACAATGTTCACTTTATGGTCTTCAATGAACATGACGAACGTTTACCTGTCACTCCCACTGAAGCCTGACTAATGCAGTCGCTGTGTCTCCAAATTGCTTATTATGATCTAGAGAGAGAAAGAGACAATGTTCATTTTATGGTTTTCAATGAACGTGATGAACATTTACCTGCCACTCTCGCTGAAGCCTGACTAATGTAGTTGCTGTCTGCAAATTAGTTATCATGATGAGAAGGAAAGAGAGACACTGTTCATTTTACGGTTTTCAGAGAATGAAGGTG
>NW_027280330.1:0-46643 GCF_046629955.1 Centroberyx affinis | reverse complement strand
TGGCTATGCTGATGAAACGATGAGCTGATAGACGGGTGAGAGAGACCGTCCCGTAAACTGAAGGTCAGAGGTTTGATCTTCCTCAACTACAGCCAGTGTGTGAACCCTTATCTGCTCACTCATTACAGCAGGCCAACCGACCAACCAGCTGGAGAGCAAGCAGTTCAGGCTGGTTTACAAGCAGTTGGTTTGAAGCCTCAATGTAAAACCGGATTCCTCATTTGGCCTTGATCTGTTTGGCTTAATACATTTCCATAATGTGACACATCCATTTAATCAAATTCAACATGATTCAACATCATCATCAAACCAATAAATGAGTCAGATGTTGGTGATACTGCTCTCCATGGGTTTCAGAGCGTTTGGCTTTGAGGGAAAAAATGGTAAAGAAAAAGGGGAGAGAAGACTGGAATGAGAAGCAGAGTCATTTTCTCTTCCCTTCATGTGGTGTGGTATTGGTAGTGGTTTCCCCTCAAGCTAACTGAGAGGTCCCCCTCGTTTCTATTTTAAAGCAAATGTATGGGTGGGGGAGAGGACACATTACCTTGGCTCACACACACGCACACACACACACACGCACACACACTGGTTAAATGGCCTGGTATTCATTTTCACATGACACACACAAACGATCTTCTCCCTTGACTGGCTGGCTTACTGGCTGCACCTGTTGCTGATTGTTGATGAATGACTGTCAGCGGAGGGAGGGGTGTGTGTGTCAGATGGGCCTATGGGCTGGGAGAAGGAACATTTGAAGGGTATATACATAATAGGTTCAAACATTATGGGGCAAACATTGTGTTTTTATGTTTGATTTGGTTTTTATGATGTGTTTTTATGATTGTGTTTTTATATGCTTTTGGACTGTGTCTTTTGTGTTGTTGCTGAGACAATTGAATTTCCTGCCAGGATAAGTGAAATATGTATCTATCTTACATACATAAATACATACATACATGCATAAGAACCCCTCACTCTGACAGTGTTAGTGCCTTTACATTTTACATTACAAAATAATGTATAACATTTGCATTCATTGCTGCAGCATATTACCCAAAAATTCATATGATCGCGTCCTCAACACTATTTGTTAATGTTTTGTATGCAAAGGACGATAGCAAATTGACTTCAACATTTTTCCAGTTTTTCTTTAAGATTTTAGTTTTAGTTCATTTGCACAGATAAAATATAGTGAAATACAATGATGAAAAACAGAGAGAGGGGATACAAATTACTCAGTTGTGAAAGAGAGACAAAAACAACTCTAGGGGCTTATAAAAAAACATCAATGTCTTTTATTTTCACTTTGAAAGTGTAGGTACCGTGTTTTTTTTTGTGTGTTTTTTTATTTTATCAAATAGTAGACATCTTGTTTTGGAACCAAAGACTTCATTTGATGTGGTAGATGAGAGGGGCAGGCAGAGGTGAGGGGAAGTGTGTGTGTATGTCTGTGTGTGTGTGTCTGTGTGTGTGTGTGTTGGGGGCGGTGGGGAGATATAAGGTTGGGGAAGGCTGAGGGGGGCCAAGGCCAGCCTAGTCATAAACATTACAGCTTTGTGTGTGTGTGTGTGTGTGTGTGTGTGTGTGTGTGTTTGTATATTGGTGGGTATGTATGTGTGTGCTTGCTTGCATAATACATGCAACTTTCTGCTAATGTGTATGTATACGTGTGTATGCATGTGTGTATCTGTGTATCTGCATGCACCCCTTTGTGCGCACTGATTACACACTTGGGTGTTCCCATTGTGCGTGTGTGTGCGTGCGTGTGTGTGTGTGTGTGTGTGTTCAGTGACATTTGTAGCCCTGTATCGTATGTCACCAAGCCACAAGCGCTGACCAGCCCCTCATTTACAAGGTGCCCATTTTACCTCGAAAAAGAACGCAGGGCCAATCATCCATTATTCAAAAGTACCACCACCAACCTCTGTTTAGCCAATAACAGCCTCTGCAAGCTTCGACCCTGTAATAAGAGAGTCCACTCTAACCCATGTCAAGCCATGTCATGGACCTCAGCCACTTCCAAGTGTCTCAAATAGATCAAAGTCAATTGAGTTTTTTTTTCATTTGCAGCGATGAAAGCCTATTTTTATTCCCAGTTGGAATGAGCTTTTATTAGTTTTGATCGGTGGCCCGATTTAGTAAAACATGATTTGCTGTTAAGTGTCATTCCAAAGACAGCACATTTGATTTCAAGCATGACAATAAGTCAGCGGAGTAATATTTTTAGACATAGTTGGTATTTTGTGGTGCTATATTTGTCGTCAAACTGCACAGTATCAAATCAGGTCAAATTATGCTGCCAGCTTTCAGATCTTTCTCAGTTTTATTAGACTTTCTTGTGGTATGGCGATCTATCATATTTGGACATGTGGCTATAAGAGCTGTACTGTACAGGCTGTGTGTGTGTGTGTGTGTGTGTGTGTGTGCATGTGTGTGTGTTTGAGTGGATAAATACTGTATGTTCTACAATACAAGACCAGCTTGAGAGTCTGTGTCCCATCAGTGAAAACGAAGTAGCAACGTCAAGGGGGCCAGATTTCTCCCCACTTATAAAGTCATCCTCCCATTCCCCCTCCTCCATTTCACCACACACACACACACACACACACACACACACACACACACAAACCCAAGGACCACCCACCCCACCCCCACCACCATCTAAGCCTCCCTTCTTTTGTCTCTGGTAATTAAAGCGTCCGCTTGGCCCTGTTGGCTCCAAGCCACTTGTCTCTTTATCTGAGGGAAGAGAAGGGAAAGTTGTCACATTCCTGCTTTCCATGGCGGGGCCACGCCATTACCCAATGTGTGTGTGTGTGTGTGTGTGTCAAAACTCTTTCACACACACTCTCTATTTCTTTTTCACTGCCCACTTTGTCTTTCTAGTCTTCATTTATGCAGTCCCGCCCCTCCCGCCCTCCTTTTCCTTTCTCTCTCCCACTCTCTCTTTATTTTTACCCACAGGCCCTTCTCAGGATGGAACAAAAGGAGGAAGCGCCCCTGACATTAGTTGTTAGGATTATTTATATCCAGGCTGTGTTGTGTTATTTTTAGCAGTTGGGTTATATTTGTCGCCATTCTGCCAGATTCGGAGCTGAACCTCTGGCTATTATAGAGGGTGATTGTTGTGGAAGGGGCTGTTTGAGAGCACACCTACAATCGCTTGGCCCTGGGTGAACACATAAGCAGCCTGGGTAATTGTATGTTTTCACTGTACCAGCCGGCTTGGCAGATACTCTCCGCTCTCCTCACGGGACCTTCCTCCTTTTTTTATTTTTAGGCTCCTGTACTTTTTAATAGATTCTTTCTCCCAGTTGCGTAACGGCTGTATTGTGTTCTGTGGCAGCCACTGTACATGAAGTACAACCGTTGTGCTGCTGGGAATGTTTTAGTACAAGGAGCTACAGTGCAGCTACTGGCAACGTTTTCTTTCACATTGTCTTTGTCCATCTGTCTCTCTGTCTCTCTGTCTGTCTGTCTGTCTGTCCGTCTGTCTTCCTCTCACTGCCCTTCAGATTTCAGATCAGTCTAATCTGAATGATTTTTGTCTCTGCCCACAGACAATGAAATGATGCTCATCTCTCCACTCTTTCATTTTTGATTTACCAGATAGCCTTTTCCGTGTGCAGCCACGAGTCAAAAATAGACCACCGCATTGTCCAACGGTTGTATTTATGTGCAAATTGTCACTCTGCATGAGTTGCAAAATGCTTATTATGGATGCACAGCATCTATTTGGAATGATTGCAGATTGCAAATCCAATGGCTGGTCACTGTCGCTGGTGGCTATGGGATGAGCCTCTCTCTCTCTCTCTCTCTCTCTCTCTCTCTCACCAAACCCACAATCCTCCCACGCTTGCACTCGCTAACTCTCCATCCCTGATTCACAACCAAATTCTCTTTAACCCAAACCAACCCACTGACCTCGACTTTTCAAATATTCCTGTGATCCGCCCAGGGTAATCTAGCCAATAACCAGCCTTTTGGTTCAGGCCGCCATCAGCTGCATCTGGCCAAATAAGGGAATTAGCCTGTTTTTTAACCTCACTCCTCAGATACAGAGCCATCATTCAGAGAAGCCATTCTTTTAGGAATAACACTGAGGAAAACACTGGACCTATAGGGCGTGAGGGTGGTTTAGAGATTAAGGAGACCGTCCTTCAACTGGAAGTCAACCAGCATCTGCCCTGCTGAAGTGTCCTTGAGCAAGACATTGAATCCCTACCAGCTCCAGTGGCACTGAACCTGCGCTTTGATGTAAAAAATACAAATTTCTACTTCCAAGGAACAATAGAGTATCACAAATTTACACTAAAATTGCATCCAACGGTGCTCGTGCCTCTGATGAAGAGATTCACTCGTTACTTGCATGGCGTCTGGCATTAAAATGCTGAACAGCTGATGGAAAAAAAAAAAGATTGCGTTTAACAAGATTATGTGTTGATTTGCTAAACAGTGGTGAGTGGGTGAGCTACACTTTGAGAGTTTAGCTTTGTATCGCCCAAAACGTGTGGGTTCATCTGAGGCAACGAGGAGACCGCTCTCCCGCCTGGAGTCACATGACGAGTCCCAGTGAGACATCTCACATCGCAATGCCTGTCTGGGTCTGAGTCCACAACCAGGGCAACGGGTACAAGATAATCTTCAGTTTACTGTGTGAGAGAGGCAAAGAGAGCGAGAGAGAGAGTGAGCGAGAGAGAGAGAGAGAGAGAAAGACAGACAAAGACAGTCTATCCAAAAACTATGTGGTAATCTTGATGTTTATGATAAAAGGCTCAGACTTCTGTGGAATTTGGGAAAAAAAAGCAGGCAGTAACAAGATCTTGTTAGTCATGGAGGAAAGATACATTTAAATTGTATAGCAAGGAGCAGAGACATGACGTTATTTAATGCAAGTAATCAAAATCACGTTTGCATGTGAATAGATACACACACACACACACACACAAACACATACACACTGCACACACGCCATGAACCCATTTGCAGCCGCTCCACATGGGAGTCCTTTGTCCTTCTCCCAGCAGAGGAAACAATCCAGAAAGCAATAAAGTTGGAAGCGGTTCAAAAGACCCCGGCACAAGTTTATCCAAACATTCCCCCAACATTCCCTAAGTTCTCTTTCCAGGAATTTCAAGAGGTTTCTGGGCCAGCGTTTCATACAGCTGCTGGGAGTTAGCGGCATTGAGGCCGAACGCAGTCCGAGGGGGGTGGTGTGTGTGTGTATGTGTGGGTGTGTTTGGGGGGGGGGGGGGGGGGTGTCGGACCCCCCAAACCGGGCCCCTCTCTCTCTGGGGCTAGAGTCGTCTCTGTTATTGTTTTGACTGAAGTGGAGGGTGGAGGGTGGGGGGTGAGGGGGTTCACGTGGGGTAAGAAAGGCCCTCCCTATTATGTCTGGGCGTCTTGGAATCTAGGTCACGATTAGACCTCATCTTCTCTCTTCTCCCCCCCCCCTCTTTCTCCAGTGACCGTAGCCAAAAAAAACCCTTGCTCTTTAATCCCTCTGCCTTTTTCACTCCTCCTCGCCGTCTCGATCGATGTGCCGCGCCCGTCTGCCTCGCCCCCTCCTTCCTCCCTCTCCTCCCTCTCCTTCCTCCCTCGCTCCCTCGCTCCCTCGCTCGCTCTTTCCGATCTCTCCCTTTTCTCGCCGCGCCAAATGCCAAGCGTTTATCAGGGATAAGCAGCTGTCCCCTTTGCTCGGGGGAGTGGAAGAAAAAACAGACGGAGGGGAGACGGAAGAAAAGAGAAAGATTGAGAAGAGGAGTAGGAGAGAAGGGGAAGAAGCAGACAGACAAGGCAGCCAAATTCTTAAAATTTGACTGTTGCCTTTGAATTTTGATTCTTAAAGTCAACCGACTTCAAAATCTTGGGCGGATGATCACACGAGTCACACAATGATGCTATCAAAACAAATCCTTGTCTTTGGCTCTATTTTTATCCATAACACGTCTCTTTTACTAGGCCATAAATATTACAGGATGAGACAGGATTTCTTTTTTTACATATTTGTCTTTTTTGTCCCTTGCACTCATAATTTAGTTTATTTTAGTTTGCAATGTTGGTTATAAGTGATTTTCATTTTCACTCGTTGTAGGCTGAGTCAGGTGCGATAAGTGTGTCTCCCGAATGCCTGAAATGTAAATATCAATGTTAACAAAATTAAGGAGTGTCTGTGCAATAGTGTGTTGAAGGCTAGAGCTCCTGCAGATGCGTCATAGCTCAAGTGTTAGGTGAAAACAAAGGCATAACTCAGATATGGCGTTAAGTCAACAACCTTTAATCGACAGCTTTGTGTGCTATGAGCGGTTGGGGCAAAGTATCACAGAGCACCGCCACCGCACATGTAAACTTTGTACAGTAAAAGGTGACAAAAAGATCAACAGTGTCAACAGTGCGATCCCTTCACGTGACAACAGTGATGCAGGAGTTACCTTGTGGAATTACCTTGCCTGAGCACATGAGTTTTTATCTTAACTGAACTGATAAGCTAGCAAATGAACTGCCAGTTGAGGCAATTGACCTTGGTTGCCCTGATTTTATTTCTTTGGCTCTGTAGAGAGTAAATCCTACTCCCTAGATGATATTTTTTTTTACCTTTATTTTGGACAGGGGCAGTAAACGAAAAACGCGCAGTGAGGCAGAGCTTCACACTCGGTTAGGTGCCTTGCTCCAGGGCGCCTTGTCAGAAGCTGTTAAGGGAGAAGACAACGTTTTTCGTTTAGTTGCCCAGATTTTCCTATACAGTTTGAGGATTTGACTTCACAACCTCCTGCTCAGAAAATCACTGTGAAAAAAAACGCATCCAGGTTGCAGTTCTTGGCACTGTTAAAAACAAACTCCAGTGCTTTGAAGTCATTTAGAAATGTAAAGAAAATGACCTGCGACTTAGGTCACAACAGCATGTAGGAAACATCGTACCTTCACTGCACCATGTCCCTCATAGGCCCCTACTGGCCAGCTGGAATTCAGCCTTGAAGTTTGTGTGAAATAGAAACTGAGAGCGGATAAAATGCCACACGTTATCTACCGGCTTCATCGCCAAGCACCTGATATCACCAAAAGACTGTCTGTCTGTCAAAGCTTCATTCTTTGCATGCCACTGTGTGTGTAGGTGTGTGTGTGTGTGTGTGTGTGTGTGTGTGTGTTTGCAATAGCCAATGGCAAAGCAGTAGAGGTTCCTATATTATCCGCTTGGAGCTGTGTTACTTTTGACTGCAGATAGAGCCTGTTATCGTCTGATTGCATCTGCGGAGGCACCGTGCCATTTGGCTGAGGTGACATGTGAGGGACAGTAGGACAAATGAAACACATATTTCAGCACGGATGCTGCTGGGCTGCAAACACAGATGATGTGCATAGACAGAGACACACAGACACACACACAATGGAGCTACCAATCTGTGTGTGTGTGTGTGTGTGTGTGTGTGTATGTGTGTGTTAGCAGCCCTCCAGCTGTGAAATCTCCAGTGGGCCCCTGGGAGAGGAGAGACAGTCTGACAGGCTGAACCCACTGCCTTCATTTACCAGCAACCTCAGGTCTCTCTTCTCTCTCTCTTTATCTCTATCTATCTCTCTCCCTCTCCCCCTCTCTCTCTTCCTGTCTCTCCCATTCGTCTCCCTGTCTCTACATCTCATTCTGTTTCTTTATCTGCCTCCCTATCCACCTCTCTCTCATCTTTTCTGTCTTCTTCTCTCACTTTTTCTTTGTCTTTCACTCTCTCCCTCTCTCTGACACACACATACACACACACACACACACACACACACACACACTCCTCGTCTGTCATACAGCCCTGTGGTAGCTGACGGGCATGTCTTGAAGCTGTGTGTGTGTGTGTGTGTGTTGGGGGGGGGGGGGGGGGGTCTGGTGGAAGCACAGGAGCCATTTGTTACGACCCGGCTATCAGAAGTTATCACATCGCAGAGAGCGGAAGGCGCGGTCAACGGGTTCACTTGTGTTCATGTGGGTGGGGGAGGGGCGGAGGGCTCGGCTGGGGTGGCGTGTGTGTGTGTGTGTGTGTGTGTGTGTGTTTATTCATGTGTGTTTGCATCGTATACTGCTCTTCTATAAGCTTGGAATGAACTGTAAAATAGATTTCATGGGATTGGCGTGTTTTTCCGAGGGGCTTGGAGAGTATCAAGCCCGTGATCCTGTCATCTGATTTGGGATCATGACCCGACTTGAGGTCACATCCTCCAGTTGAGAATTGTTTTTTTAAATACCAATATATGTGCCTGTGTAAATATTGCCAATATCATTAAGATAAGAACAGACAGTACCTTCCCTGTTGTATTTTTTTTATTATTTTATTGAGACAGACAGGATGCTCAGAGGGAGACGGAGTAGGCATCCTTGTGGATCCAGAAGGGGATGTTTAGTTTTTTTTTTATTTTAACCATTATTTTTCCAAGGAAAGTCAACTGAACACACTTACTCTGCCTTGCTCAAGGGCACCTCAACAGTATTTTTAGAGGAAGGTGTTGCCCATTCACTTTCCCCCAGCCAGGCCAGGGATTTGATCCAGCAACCATCTGGCCACACGCCTGTCTCTCTAACCTATAATGCAGCCCTTTAACCACTTACAGTCTGAACCACTATACCATCACTAGGCACAATCATCGTCCATTCTGTAATAATCAAATCCCCCAATAGGATTATTCGGACACATCCAGCAGACCTGGCTAGTAATAGGATATCTGACATTAGCTGAGGAGGTCAATGGTTGACCTGGCCGCCCAGGCCAATGGCAGAAGATCAGCAGATATAGCAATAAAGGACAATCAACTCTTCTGGACCAATTAGAAGCCGGTGGGGAGACAGGAGAGGGAGGGCACTCGCTATCAGTGAACCTGCTATCTCTACCTGACAGGAAGCAGGATATCAGGTGAGATTGGAGAGACTGATGGAGGGGGGGTTAGGATGTATACACACCCACACACACGATAATTTGTATATTTGTGATGACCTCCCACTCCATACAGGTAAAATCCACCCTAAGACACTTCTACATTGTTAAGAGTAACAGCTGTACCTTGCATTTCTCGGCCCAATTCGATGTTTGGTGTATTTTTCTTATTTCTGCAGATAACTGGACAAACAGACAACTTGAAATCACCTTGAGATATTTCCAACTACAAGTTGATTTTGAAAGCAGAGCATGTTTCAACTATCTAAAACATCAACAGTAAATGTCAGGTTTTGGTGTCAGTCCCTCAGAATCAAAGAGCGAGGGATTCTTTCTAGATCATTTTGCACCGACGTTCAACAATCATACAGGGAGAAATCCAACGTAGAAGAGGAAAAGATACCAATTTCTGCACCGACAGTAGCTTCAATAGACCAGAATGCAATGGCGTGAGAGGCACGACTCTTTTTCTCGTCCAGGAAAAACTCACTATCTTGCTCTTACTATCACTATTGCTATTACTCTACCTATACATACTGAATGCATCATGCGCCTGTTCTCTGGGAAATGAAGAAAATCACAAACTGAAGTAGATGTAGACAAGGCAGGTTGAGGGAAAGTGGATTCACCAAAAGACTAAATTACAACACTTCATTACAAAATAACATCTGGAATGCATTGAACATCACAAATGGCTGATAATAATAGTGTAAGAGTGTCTGAGGGTGGAATTTTTCTTTGACACTTAACCCTAACCTCTAGCCTCAACAATGCTGTAGATGCTTAACCTTAACCTAACCCCAATTCCTAATTAATTCTTAACCCTTAAGCCCTGAAATGCCCCCGTTTCAAAGTGTCACACATACACACACACACATACGCAAACACAAAAAAACACACACACACACACACTCTCTCCCATACGCACCATTTAATCATTTCAATCACAGACTAATCATCTAATCGCCATTACTGTGAGTGGAGAGGAAATCCTAACGGGGAAGCTGACAATAGTTTGGTTTGTTAGTCAGCAGATGCTGTCCAGTTGTTTTTTTGTTTTTTTTTTACCATCCCACGCTCATTTCCATAATTTATCCCCTGACTTATTAAGAAGATAATCCCCTTGTTATACAGTCGCTGCTGCAGAATTCACAGGGGGACTTTGTGTGACTCTGTGTGTGTGTGTGTGTGTGTGTGTGTGTGTGTGTAGGGGTGGGGTGGGGTGATATTTGAACCCAAATGAACCCTGTATACCCCTTTCTCCTCTTTGCCCTCCTCCTGCCCCTCCCCCCTTGTCCTCCTCCCCCCTCTTCCTGCTCCTCCTCGCCTCCCTTGTGTCGGCTGCTTGTGGATGCTAATGATTAATTGCTTATTTGCTTGGACGGGGCTTGATTGGCGTGTGTGCGGAGTGGACTTGACGAGCTGCCAAAGCTGTCAGACAGGACTTGATGTAGACCGACCGAGAGAGAGAGTGAGAGAGAGAGAGAGAGAGAGAGAGAGAGAGAGACTGACGGTAAAGAGTAGGCAAGATCAGAGCCATCTGAGCTCATTAATGCCCCCACTACAAATTTCACAAGACACCAACACACACACAAACACACACACACACACACACACACATCTCCATACCATCCATAACAGCGGTTATGGATGGCTTTGTGTGTGGAAGGTGATTAGAAGGCACTTAAACCTTCACCTCTGATTGCGCACACACACACACACACACACACATAAAGAGACACAAGCGATCATTAGCACGCACACGGATGCAAACATGTTCATGCAAATGTGCATGTATGCTCACACTCGCAATATGCAAATCCGCCCCCACACCCACACACCTCCCCCGACCGGCACTGTTCTGTCAATCAGTCATCTGAGTGTACCGCAACATTTTAATCATCATTAGAGGCAGAAGTGACAATCATCATAGATCACTACCTAGAAAATTACATGCAGTCCACAGTATAATGACTGATTCCATACATCAACATGAAGGAAGAGATGCTCTTTCTTATCTGCAATCTCTATCACAAGCTCAATTTGCATCTCCATGGTTCATGTTCTGTGCTCCTTTTTTTATCTTTTGTACTTTAGGCAAAGCAATGTAGATCCCAATGAATCATATTTGATTAATCTACTTATTATCCTTAGCAGATCCTTAGCGGAGTGGGGGTAAGTGTAAACCAAATTTTAATACATTTAAGCTAGACTTCAAATAGTATTATTCATAAGTAACAACCCCAAAGCTGTGTGCTGTTTGTATTTTTTTAATCTTAACCCTTAATTTAACAAAATACTCTATTTGACTGTATGCATAATTTTATATTCATATTGTCACATCCCAGTTTTTTTGTGTAACTTTTGTGTACTCTTTGTTGTATTGTACTGCAAATTAGTTGTATGCCAATGAATGCAGGGGGGAAAAAATCCTATGCTCCTCCATAGCTCAATGAGTAGAGCAATGGGGGGGGGGGGTGTCCTTTAAGTCACAATGCCTGATAATGAGGTTACATCCATTAAACAAAAGTGCCTCCACCTACTCTACATTTAGGAATTTAGTTGATGCTCTTATCCAGAATGACCTACAATGAGGTAGGGGTGCACTGTCTTGCTCAAGGACACTTAAGCCTAATTCAGACTACCACACTTTTCAGATGGCATCCTGTTGGGAAGCTGTTCACACTATGTGACCGGGCAAAGACATAAACGAAGACGAGGGATCACACACTACCCAAATCTGCCATTCAAAAACATTTTCACGTTCGTCCAGAACAGTTCACTGTAAGTACAGTTACAGTATAGATGTCCAATATTGTCTTGATTCACAGAGATGCTACAGTTCATATATTTTGCAGCAGTGATTACACGGTTAACAATGATGAAGACTTTTTCATTTTATATGAGATTTATTCATCCAAATGAAATTGTATATGAACTTATCAAGAGTAAATCTTCTGGTTCATTATCTTTTTGTTCCCTTTGAGCTACACTCCCATTGGTTGTTATCTGGCTCTCAGATTTCAGTCTTGGTGAGTCTTGGACCGTTTCACACTACAGGAGCCCGACCAGGCTGGACCCGACAAAATCCAACACGTTTATAGAAATCGTTTCTGGGCTAAAGGGCCAAAGTCTCCAGTCTTGAGCCCCTTCACACGATAATCTGGCCGAGGTGGAACCTGGTCGGGACGGTCCAGTCAGGCTTAGAATCAAAATCGTTGTGTCGAGTGTGATCTAGTCTTTAAACGGAACTCATGGCTACTCCACCCGACTGCGAACCGCCAGCTCTCTTCCTGCATTGTGATATTTCCAGTCTTGGAAGTTGCCGGCTGGCCCGCTCCACCCTCCAGCCTGCACCGCATCCACATCCAAGATAAATGATATCAATTTCATACACAGCATCTTTGCCCGTGCTCACTTGTGCCACAAACACACACATACGCTCAAACATGAACACGCACACGGACACACACACAAGCGGATACTCAGGGAGCATGCCGGCGCACACAGAACACACCCAGGTACACATGTGCGCACACACACACACACACACACACACAGGCAGGCCGACAGGTTTTGATCAATAGTGTTGTGAGGCATGTAGCCTTTCTCTCCTGTAGCGACCACACATTTGCTGCTCCAGGCTGAGTAATTGGTACACACCACCATGCTACCACCGCAAAAAACAATATTGATAACATACCACTGTGTGTGTGTGTGTGTGTGTGTGTGTGTGTGTTTTCCCCCATCTAAATAGTTCCCCAGGGAATACAACACCTAGCAGTTTGTTCAGCACAGTACATCCTCCTCTCTCTCTCGCTACCTTTCTCTCTTTACCTGTCTCTCTCATACTGTTTTTAACTGTATATCTCTCTGTTTTTCTGTTCATCTTCCTAAATCTCACTCACTCTCCTCTCTTTCTCTCTCTTTTTCTTTATCTTTACTTTCTATCCTTCCTCTCTCTTTCTCACTCTCTCTCTCGCCTCTGTGCAATCATGCCAAAGGGCTCCATAACGTGCCCACCTCTACTCTACACACACACACGCACACACACACACACACACACACACACACACACGTCTCTGTTTGTCATCTGTCTTCGCTCACTCTGTCTCACCATTTCTGTCTTTCCTTGGTTAGTTCTTTAGATGCACTGCAAAATATTATATTTATTTTTTTATTTATTAAATCAAGAAGTGAGTCGTAAAATATAATAACAAGTGTCACCATCTTGAAATCAGGCAGATCACTCTACTTGTTTGAAAATATTTAACTTTTTTAAAGAGAATTTTTGAAACAAGCTGAATTCTATTGAAACAAGTGAAATTATCTCATCCACTTTGCTGTGATTGTTTGCTAGTTTGGAGAAAAGACTCAGCAAGACTCAAGACTTTATTACTTATCAAGATGGGTTTTTTTTGTTTTTGTTTTTTTGCATTGTGGTGTTTGGCCATAAGCATAAGGAAGATTTTTTTCCATATTATAGGACTTATTTTAAAGAGAAAGTTCTTTACCAAAATCTGGTTCTGTTGAGTACCAACAAAACGTTTCTCAATGATAACCTTCAAAAAATACTTTGTGAGAACCTGAAGCCTTTTTCTTTATAAAAACCTGTCTGTCTGTGTGTTTCTCCCCTCCACTCCCCTCCTCTCTGCTGTCTCTTCTCTGTCAGTTGACCCCTCTCATGGGTTCTTCTGTCGAGAAGATGCAAAATACCAGTCGAGTCGAGTCACAGCTAAATATACACCTGCATGACTCGATTTAGCCTCTCAACTCTGTGAGTGTGCACGTGCAAGTGTACGGCGTGCTTAATTTGTAAATGATGAGGTCCCGCAACACCAAGTGGTCGGTGTTCCCGCGAGTCGGTCTGGAGGGAAAAGGTTCCGGATCATATCAAGACAACAAGCGCATTGGAGGCACGGTGGTGCTCAGTACAGCCATATAGCTTACTGTAGACCTAACAGCCTAAACATTACTAAATGACCGACTATATGACCTTAGAGCTCTGACTACTGGGGACCTATAACAACATTTGATTATTGCATAGGCTACATAATGCTCATTTTTACAAACCTGCCCTTCAAGTAGCAGACTAAAAATATAACTGCACTGTGCACAACATATAAATGCCCACACAGGCAACTATGAGACATCCTAATCATACATAAAGGAAACTGCAATGGCTTCAACCATTTACCAGAAAAATTCTGGTTTGAGTAGTTATGCATCAATATTCAATACAAATACTTTCATAGGATATCGATTTTGAATGTAGGAAACAATGTCAGTGAATAATGCAATAAAACGTGTCGTGGTGCAGCTAGAAGTTGGCTTACAGCCCTTCATGTCAGCCAGTTCTCATGTTATTACCAATTATTTCTGGACACTCAACATAATATGCGCAATTGCCCGCATATTTAACTGTGGGACTTACAGGTCCGCACTCCAGAGACCTAATAGATTACAGAATATGCTAACACGTTTACAAACAAAAAAAAAATCATGCTTACCTTGTCTAATTTTCCAAAATAGTCCACACAGTGGATATATGGACAGCAAATTCAACTTTTAGCCATGACGCTGTCTGAAGTTTACCATAACACACTCTGCAGAGCAGCTCACTCATGTGTGAAGTGATGACTATGCACGTATTACTTGTTACTTTCTAATAGGGTAATCACCTGTCGTTATAGAGTCAACTATGCCACCAGGTGCCAGGTCCACGCAAATAGGTACCGGAATGCAGGTAGTCCAAAACCGCGAGGTGCCGGCACAAATTAAGCACTGAGTGTGTGTGTGTGTGTGTGTGTGTGTGTGTGTGTCTGTGTGTGCTTTTGAGTGAATCCATGCGTGCCTGAATATGCATGCACACACCCCATGCCAATCCATCCCGTCTTAACCCCTGCAGTGATTGACTCTTTTCACACCTCTGTGAAAGGGCCTATTTTCTGCCACTTACCATCTCACCCCTCTCTGTTGATGTAATATTCATGAGACAGGGGAACAGCCCTCTCCTCTCCTTTCCTTTCTCTTTCTTTCCTTTCCGATCATTTCCTTTCTTTTCCTTTACTTTCTGCTCCTCTCCTCTCCTCTCCTTTCCTTTATTCTCTTCTCCTCTCCTCTCCTCTCCTCTCCTCTCCTCTCCTCTCCTCTCCTTTCCCCACTAAGTAAATTTTGGAGCCCAGATGTTATTAGGTCATGTTGGCTTTGCAGTGCACAGAGTGGGCTTCGCATTACAATGCTACAGACACAACTGATAGGAGAGAAGGGAGAAGGTTAAACAGGAGAGGAGAAGAGAGGAGAGGAGAGCCGAGCGGAGGAGCCGAAGGCAAAAGACAGGAGAGAGGAGAAGAGAAGAGAAAGTGAGGGGAGTAGAGGAGGAGGAGGAGGAGGAGGGGAGATAGGAGGCAGGAGCTGAGCGGCGAGGAGAGAGGAGGGCACAGGGTACGCCGTGTCCTTAAAAGCCTCACAGATAGGAGAGGGAGAGGCGGGGATGAGAGTGGAGGATGAGCAGTGCGGCGCGGCTGGGAAAAGAGGTTAGTAAACCAGTTGAAATTGAATAACAGTCTCTCTCTCTACGCCGCCACAGTTTCACATTACGAGAGCTCAGTGAATGAAAATAGGAGATTAACCGAGATATGGGCGAGGACAGATGGTGATGATTTAATCTTGTGTGTGTCTGCATAAACCCAGAGCATATGATGGTTTCAGCGCAATGTGGGATACACACATATGCAGTGTGCTGTTTCGCTCCAGCCCAGCACCAGCAGACATATGACTGGGGCTAATCGGCCAATTAGGGAATCCTTGATTAGCTTCGATTTGATGCACGGACCGGATGCGATGAAAAAAACAAGACAAATGTGATTGGGAATGCTGCAAGCAATTTACATTTGCAGTCGTACCTGGACGCAGGGGCACATGAACCCCCCCCCCTCACCTTCCCCAAAAATACACACACACTCTTTCTAAAAGCTCTAGCATTTTTCCAATTGTTGCTGCAGTGTCACTCTGCCTCTCTTTTCGCCTGCAGGAAGGTTTGTGCGAGCTGCAGCGAATGACGGGAAGAACAGTTTGTACCAGTCTCCTGCTTTTGAGTCTGTGTGCGTCTCTGTCTCTGTGTGTGTGTGTGTGTGTGTGTGTGTGTGTGTGTGTGTGTGTACTGTATATGCACAAGCATGATCATGCACGTGCATCTGTGCATGATCATGCTTATGTGCGTCAGTATACATACATTTATCCATGCATTTTCTTCCATGTGTGTATCTGTGTATGTGCAAGCGTGTGTAGGTGTGTAGGTGTGTGTGTGTGTGTGTGTGTGTGTGTGTGTGTGTGTGTGAGCGTGTTGTGTCATGTACTCTTTTTTTTTCGGCTTGATAAGTCTGCCGCGGCGGCACTCCCCAGCCCCTCGCCCCCTCTTCTTCTCTGATTTTTCAGAACACTCTGTCCTCACAAGCAAATGTCACGCTATCCTGACAGCTCTAACTCTATCTCCTCCTCTATTCCCCTCTCCTCTCTCCCTCTCCTCCTCTCCCCCCCAACCCTCTGTCCCTCCCCTCCTCTCCATCTCTCTTTCCTCCCCTCCCTCTCGCTTCTCGCGGGCGACACGGAGCGTCGCGTCCCCCCCCCCCTTCACATCGTCTGCCATGCCATATTTCTTTTCATTTCATTTTCTTTTGTTTTCTTAATCTGTCCTCGTCTGCTCTCCCCTCTCTTCACCTCCTCTCCTCACCTCCCCTCTTCTCCCCCTTCACCTGCCCTGAACTCTTCTCTCTCCCCTCCTTTCCTCTCCATCCCTTATTCCCCTCCTCTCTTTATCTCACTTCTTTTCTCATCTCTTTTTTTTCCTCCTCTCCTCTCATCTCGTCTCCTCTCCTCCCCTGCGAGGCTGGGAAACAGAATTGTACTGAATGCGAACCATGGAACAAAATGTTCCAAGTTACTTTACAGTTGATTTGAAGGGCTGCCTTTTATAACCCAATCAACATTTAAATCAGTGAATATATTCATGGGAATGAACAAAGTGTGAATTGCTTCACATGGTCACCTACCGGCTAGATGAGGAGACAGAGACTATGCTGTCTGATATCCCTCTTCTTCTACTTCACCACTTCCATTTCATTTTCTATCATTTTCAGCCTCGCTTCTATCTTTGTCTAGACAGACAGGTAGACAGAAAAACTAGACAGTGATACTGACCGACTGACTGACTGACTGACAGACAGATGGTTAACAGGTACAGACAGAAACATAAAGAAGGATACACAGACTGGGAGACAGACAGAGAGGTAGATTGACAGACAGAAAGAGTCAGACAGCTGCGCCAGACATCAAAGAGCAGCTTGGTCAGTCTCACATAGCCAGCAAATCATTCTGGCAGCAACACAGTCTAGGGTTTCACCTCTGAATCCAGACCCCAATCCAAGCTGAAAACCCTTCTCATGCTGCCCCAACACCTTTCCCAGCAAGCATTTGATGGACAGCGATGTGCAGGAGGGAGCCAAGCTCAACGTCGACACGAATGAGCACAACATCTTATGGCGTGGTAAAAATTCATGTTTTGAACTGATATCAGCAAGCAATTTAAGTGCCAATTTCAGAAAACAATGCAGGCAGCAGCTATAGACGACTATGGATGTCTCAGCTTTCATTTCAGCCGTCATATCAACGTCTATTCAATGTCAAATGTTGCTATGTTCTCTGTTTCTCTCCCCCTCCACCTCACCTTTTCCTCACCTCCCTTCTCCTCCCCCCTCTCCCTCGCTCCATGCTCTCTCCATTTCTACCTAACCTCCTCTCCTTTCCCCTGCTACCCTTTCCCCTTTACTCATATCTTATGTACACTACTTCCAGGGGACAAATATATCGTAAAAACCAATGACCGCACATAACAACGGCAGGCTGTTGTGTGGTGCATTAAAATTGAAAACGGTGTATTATTTTTCAAAGGCGGAATAATATTTCACCGGCATCCCAACCTCCATTCCCTGATCCGCTTCCAAATGGCTTTCTTTTCTCCCTCACCTCCTCTCCACTTGACCACCTGTGGCCCTGTTTCCCCTCCTGTCACATCTCCCTATAAACACACACATACACACACACACACCTTCTCTCCCCTCTGTCATTTCACCCAGGCATGCCTGCCATTGCACTTGTGTCTTATGACTGCACTGTGCGTCATGAGGCTTACTCAACAGCCCCCCACCCAGAAACCCTTCACACACACACACACACACACACACACACACGCACACACAACACACCCAGTCATCCTCCCCATGCTAATAAACGCAGGTCACGCTTGGACTGGGCACGTGCACAGCAAGCGAAGGACACAGAGAAACACATGCATGGAGAGACAAGCACGCACTTACACACACACACACACACACACAATCTAGCATAGACGCGCGCACACACACACGCCCACACACACACTCTGGCTTTCCACGCCATTCATGGAAGTGCTACTGTATCAGGCAACTACAGGCATCTATTTATAGTGATGACTAAACTTTGCTGCAGAGCCATCTATGTATCTTTACTGCATACAGTCACAGCATGACAGTGTGTTGGGCTATACTTTGCTGGCACATACAGTAAATGATTGTGAGTAAAGAGGTTCATATTTCTGGATGCCTGCGCCCAAAGACCTATTGGGTGGCCTGCTGGTCAGAGCTGGTAACTGGAAGGTCATGGGTTCAGTCTATCATCTGAGCTTGTGACCAGAGGGTTACTGATCTGGGTAAGGTAAATGAGAAACACTTTCCTCTGCCTTAATAATGTTTGATATTTTCATATAAATAAATGCCTTTATTGCTATACACTCTATCACTGAATGACATAACACAATTGTGATTCAATATAGTTCATTAAATCTTTTACATGCTGATCTAAACACCCGGTGTTAGGCAGGAAAAATCCTCTGGTGCACATGAAGTGATGCCTTTCATGTTTCTATATGTATGAAATATATATAAGCAATATAAGCAAAGTGGCAAACATACAAAATATCTTCACTTCATCTACGGACTCTGAATCAAACAATCATCTGCTATTAAAGCACTTGTTCAGTTCCCAAGAAATAAGGATCTTCATGAGAAATGGTTGTGACTTTCAGGGCCTTGGTTTTCCCTGATTAGTTCTCAAAACACAAACACACTTGCACACTCACTCACACACACATACACACACACACACACACACCCACTTACTTCCAGGTCACGTGCTCCTTCCGACAACAAAAACAACAGCATTCTTTGCTAATAGTCTGGTTAAATGCTAACTATGATAGGAATGTGAGCACGCGTGGGCCTGTATTATCACAACTTTATCATGTGAGCGAGCTTACGGCACACACACACATACACATACACACATACATACACACACACGCATACACGTACACGTACACATGCACACTCCCACTCCCATGCATGCACGTGAACACGGGTAAGACAGAGAATTAGATTATTGTTCAGCAGAGCAGGCAGTTCAGACGGTACACACCTAAGCACCTTGAGAATGTAAATATCATGTAAATATCACAGCTATTTGAAGACACAGGTGAGTAACACTGTGTACATCGCCTATCTTATCCCACTGAAGAACTGGAAAAAGATGACATTAAGGTAGACACAGTTGAACTACAAGTCTTGCATGGGTAATTTTGAGGCAAATGACAATCAAATGTATTCAAGTAACAATTTACAACTTTTTCATATAGATAAATGTCGGTTTTGATACCATACAGTATGATTCCACCTAAACCCAGTTCATGAGAGGTTTTACATTTTCTGTTCTAAACCTAAGAAAAAAGATTCTCTGCTGCACAGGCGGTGATGCGTTTTATGTTTACAGAAGCATCAACAGCAGTTTGTTTGGAATAAACAGAAGAAGAAACGGGGTAGTTAGCATGAGCAGCGATAGCCACCATGGCTGAGCAGACAAAGAGAAGAGCGCCGCCTACAGAAACTCAAACTTTATCAACAGAAAATCCAAGGAAAAAGAAGTCACAGCACTGGCCAATGCTAACTACCCAGTTCGTCTATGTATTCCAGCCAAACTGCTGTTGCTGCTGCTGGAAGTGTAAAATGCATCACTTCACCACTGGGGACAACAGGGCCCCGTTTCATTACTCATTTAACCCGCCCAACTCTGCAGTACTTCAGGAGCACATCTTGCCCAGAATTCATTATGCTTGTGTGTAATTTCCTGTGTATGAACCAACAAGGCGCGACAAGTGATATATAAGTGTAAGTAAACAACTGATCTTAAAATTGGAAAATCTTATTTATGAAATGAATTAATCTGCAATATTTTATTATTACTCACTTGCTCTGTGTAATTACTTCGACTTTGGACTTCACCATTAGCTACAGTTAGCGTTAGCTCTGTTATCTCTGATTAGGGGCAAGTGCATTCTATTTCAAATACTCAGAACAACAAACGTAAAAGCTTCCATTAACTGGATATAGGTTATACTGTATTTTCTATGGATAATTATGCATATTTATTCTGTTTTGATATGCATTGTTGTGCTTTACCTTTGTGCGTGTGATTACTAGTGTGTCTCCCTCTACACTGATTAGTGGTGGTAGGTTGGCAAGTGGTTAATTGAGTGAACTGCCCCTCTCCTCAGCTGTTGATGATTATATAGCTATGTAGTGTCACTGCTATCTCTGCCTATCCTTGACTCTGATGAAGATGCATTAGCATCAAAACGTTAGTGTTTGCACCTTCAATAAAAGGCCAAACTGTCCCTGAATCTTTCTTCATTTTTGGGTATAGGTTGAACTGCACATTATTACTTTAACCTTCAACTATTGCACTCATTAAGTCTTTCTGGATAGGAGTGTCAGTCCTAATTATCCTAAATAAACATGTTATGTATTATTACTATAAGAATCAAGTGTCTGTGTGTGTTGATTGGTGAAATGTGTTTGTTTATAACCTTTACTTATCCAGGGAAGGTTTGTTCAGCAAGCATGCTCTTTTACAGCACCACCCTGCTCATACAGTTACACACATTCACACCTGGGAGCTGCCCGGGACAACCACACTCCTCTGTCATTGGCCACTGAGCAGCTCTGCATCGGCCTTTGGGGGTTAACCGCCCGGCTCAAGGGAACCTCAGTGTCAACCCTGTAGTCACAAGCCTGCTTCTGTAACCTTTAGGCCACTACTGCCAGTGGCTGAGACGTGATTAGCTGTGTGGGTGTGATAGTATTTAGAGGAGTACAGATTGTACTGTCTTAATTGACAGAGTGGATTGCATTGAGCTCAAAGCTCAGTTCAGGTTGGGAGCTGTCATAACACTGCAGCTTACAGCACATCAACAAGAACAGAGAGGGAGAGAGGGAGTCAAAGAAAGAAAGAAAGAAAGAAAGATTGTGTTTATGCGTGAGAGAGAGGTTGCCGTGTGTGTGTGTGACAGAAGTAAATAGATGGATAGACAGAGAGGGAGAGAGAGATAGAGGTTGTTGTTGGTGTTTGCATGTGTGTGTGTGTGTGTGTGTGTGTGTGTGACAGAAGTAAATAGATGGATAGACAGATAGAGAGATAGAGGTAATTGAGAGAGGATGTTGTTGGTGTTTGCATGTGTGTGTGTGTGTGTGTGTGTGTGTGCATGTGCGTGTGAGCTTTAGAAGCATGTGATCATAATACCGGCCACATTGTTCTTACCTTTGCTCTCCCACTGTGACTCAGCATTTCCGCTGCTCTCATAAGCTCTTTAGGTGTGTGTGTGTGTGTGTGCGTGTGCGTGTGCGTGTGCGTGTGCGTGTGCGTGCGTGCGTGCGTGCGTGCGTGTGTGTGTGTGTGTGTGTGTGTACATGCATGCGAGTATGTGTGTTATCTTTAGCCACCTCACTGGAACCACTGACCTTTCCAAAGGTCTCATTGTCCAGTTGTCCAAACAGACACATAGGCTGACTGACTGACCTACTGATGAATGTTTTTATTTGGCTGTATAGCAACCCCAAACTACCCAGTTAAAGCTTTAATTGCAGCAGCTCTGGCTCCAGCTCTATTTCCATCCAACAGATGAATGTGAAACATCTACTTTTCCAGTGTAAAGCTGTAAAGAGGGGTTGAGGACATGTGGAGCTCTCATCCAGCTGTTTGTCTTTGCATTTTAAGCACACAGGTTCCCCTTGAAATGAGTGGCATGTCTTAAAAAACCAGAAATGCAATCAAACGCCGCTGGATCTGGGAGGTTTTTGATGCCTTGCTCAAGGACTGATGCAGGAGTTGAACCCAGGATATCCAATGGTCCCTCTAACTACTCGGCTAACCTGCTGCCACAACTTTCCTGCAAAAGAAAAAAAAAGAAAAAGTCTAGACCCAGTGTATTAATTGATACTGCTTTATATTTAGATTTAATAAAGATTAAAGATTTAAGCATTTTGAGTTTTGTCTTGGTCAAATAGCAGCCAAATTTAATTTGTCAGTAGCTTTGTTCCAGGGATTTGAAATGGTGGAATTAAAAAGTACAGCCAACTCGTACTGAACCTCCTGACATTAAAAAAACATGGTGAACTTCTTTATATGCTCTGTTGCTTCAGGTCAGATATAATCAGGCTGGTCCATAGTCAAAGTTAGAGCATGTCAAGGTTAAATCTGACCTCAAACCTGTGCCGACAGTGAGGACTACTTTTGTTGAGTATTTTTAGTCTGAAAGCTCCTGCAAACACTAATTGCATTTCAAATGGAGTCAAGATGAGCGTCTCTCTTGCCGTGGTTACCGTGGCAACCTGTGGCACCATGGGTGACAGGAGAACACTGTTTATCTGGGAGGCTGAGAGAGGTCAGACTAATTCATTTACACCACATTTTTAATTAATTTACATTACAACGGTGGCTCCTTGCCAAACTCTGTAAGGGTGAACAAGCTGCAGTGGCAGCATTACGTTAGAGTTGGAAAGTGGAGTTACTTTATCTCTGCAATGCTAATTACTATAGGCTTTACTCTGTAGCTGTTAGCTTTCCAAATGTAGAGAGTAGCTTGAGCTATTTCCCTAATTCTGCCTCCTAGCAATTAAGCTGACTGCAAAAGATTAAAGATTTGAATTCCCATCCATTTCCATTGCCATTTCTGTTTGTTTTGTTTCAGGTAATATAGGCTATTTGAATGTTGGTGCATTTCCATATTATCTCAGAGATAACTGCTTTGTCATCCCAGCTGTTATCCCTGGAGCTGCAGCAAGTGTGCTGAAGCTTCACCGGCCTTTTATCTCTATGTCTTGAGTGAAAACATTTCCAATCAATAGGCCTGTGGCTGGCCTTGTGTTTGTGAGGAAGCCTAGAGGAAAGCCTGGAGGGGGAGAGGGATGGGGGTTGGGCTGGGGGGAGCAGCGGCCTGATGACTCAGTTATTCCTGTGACAACAAGCTATTCCGATCCCGCTAGCTCACTATGCTTGATGGCTAGCTGCTTCAGCAATATGAATCCATTAGAAAGAGTATCATCAGCCATTAGCATACACCCCAAGCTGCTAGTTAGTAATCAGCACTGCCAAGAAAATGAATGAAACCCAAACCCCAGTTCATCGGAAGAGAGATGTGTTTTCCTTTCTTTTTTGATTGCTTTTCTTTCCTGGAGAATTTACGAGAAGCTGAGAGGCTCTGGCAGCTCACCAAGTTTACAAAAGAAAAAGTAGTGGTGGAAGTATGAAGTCGCAATCAATCCTTCAGCGGTTCGAGTGATGAGAATCATTTGTCTCTTTTATTATCCGTTAGCGGGCTGACTCAGACCTTTTTGACCGTATATGGAACAGTGAGCATTTTGTTGATGGCATAATTACCAAATTGAAAATGCATGCATACCGTAGCTTTGATGACAGTGTCTGTTTTGCAACATGATAATGGTAATTTACTGTGTTATGGCTAAGGCGAAAAACCCTTATTTAACAATGCAAGTTGACTGAGAGCAAATTCATATTTACAGCCATGGCATGGCGTGGCGGCTGCAGAGGCGGGGAGGGGGGGGGGGGGGGGGGGGGGGGGGGTTTCTCTGCACACACAGAGAAAAAGTAAAGGGTTAAAGGCCTTGCTCAAGGGCAGGAGGAGAACTTCTTCTTCACTTCCCCCACCCTGATTTTTCCAGCTCGTGTATGATGAATAATTTTGTAATAAAGACAAGTTCTCTTAGTGTTAGTGTTCTCTTTAATGATACATGCGGCATGGAGAGAAGTACATGGTGCAGTTCTCTCACTAGGGTCAGACTAACCAGGCTTATATCTTCAAGGACAGCCACCTGCAAGCCTCCCCCCTCCTAGTATCGTCTCATGATGGTGTTTGTAGGGATGTTGTATAAGTGGGTCTCAGGAACAATAGGATCTTGTCTATGCATGATAGTCATAAACCCTCACATGGAAAGCACATGAAAGCACATGATGAACTCATGATAATCAATACATTCGAATCGTCCATATTTTCTCTACAGTGTATTTAAACGAGCGACCTTATGGTCACAAGCTTGCTTCTCTAACCTTAACCTTCAGGCTGCTGCTGCCCCCCGTAAGGTTTTGAAAAGGCCATGTTTACACTAGCAACACAATAAAGGTCTATTCTTAGGCCTTCCATCAGTCAAACTCTGTGTGTGTGTGTGTGTGTGTGTGGGGGGGGGGGTTGCATGACAGAAACACTCAAGTGACCTCATACGGATTGGCACCACACACACACACACACACACACATGCACACACACACACACACTCCCCAACCTTGCCAAAACAGGCTCAGCTGTAAGTGACACATAACCGCTGACCGGTCAGAGAAGCAAAGAGCCGGTCGGCGTCACTTAACAACATTCCAGTGAGTTCGAGTTATCACTTTGACCTGACAGGCAGGTTTTTTTCCCGTCAAACACACACACACACACACAAACACACAAACGCACACACCACACACGCACACACATGCATGTCAAACACACACACAAGTGGGTCAAAGATGCAAACGCTTGTTACATATCAGCAACTACACTTTCACATACACACCTACACACAAGTGTGCATGAAATACTATTAAATACACACATGCATGCAGGTCAAATGCACACATACACACATGTAAGTCAAATACACGTACACATACTTGTCACACACACACACACACACACGCTAATCCCAGACAGAGCTATTTATACTGCAATCAAAGAAATGGATTGCTTGCGGTGTGACCGGCCTTGAGCCGGAACGGAGCCGCTCACTTTCTGCACATACCTGCATCTGAGCTAAAATCATTCAAGCATTTCTGCCTGGGTCGACCTGATAATCCCATAACATTTCTCGTTCACTCTGTGCTACTTTTCCTTTAAGGGAACTGTCACTATGCTGTGACGGGAGAACAGAAATGGGGGGGGGGGGAAATATCGGACTATTAAGACGCGCAGCTGAAATGGAGGTGAGGCGTAGCCGCTGGGGTGTTCAGAGATCAGATGGAGGGGAAAGGTCAAGGTCCTTCAAAGGTTGTTTTAATGTTATTTACTGCTTTTTGTGCAGGCACCCTATCGTCATGGAGATTTGATTGGAGCTAGAAACAAATCATTGAGAAAAATAAGTTGCTCTGGTTGAAAAAGGAAGATTCTTTCGATCAGTTTTGTCATGCATTCCCTTTTATCCTGTGTTTTGTCGTGGTGGATTTTCTTCTCTCTTCAACTTCCACAGAGGTGGAAGTTGAAGAGAGAAAAGTGTAGATTATGCATTGACTATGAAGATAACATAATTTCCTTCAACAGTTTCCTGCCTGCAGTTCATCTTCTCTGTGCCTCATCTTTTATCATTAGAGCTACTGTATGAGAGGCCATTAGAGAGAAATTGACCCAGCTCCCTGCCAGTCTCAGCAGGCTGCAGCCTCATCAAGCCAAACCCCCCTCACCCCCCCCCCACCCCACTGTGACCAGGATGGTCGGTCATTACGATTGGAAGGGGATTGGCGTGCTGTAAAATATTTATTGACGCTCCACTTGGCCCTTGGGAATTGTGCACACACTAAGACGCGTATGTACACCCAGGCAACTCACAGACAAACACACACACACACTTAAATGTCGATCGCACTCATAGCGCTTCCAACTAATAGCAAATATGTCTTTTTTTTTTATCACACTTTTGTTTGTACATCAAATCATTGGCAAACAACTGGCCACATGTCATTTTGTAGTATAAGCTCTTCTTAAAGTAACTTTTCTTTAGCATTACATGACAACAATTGAATTAGGATAATCAGTTGTTATAGTGGATACTTGCATGTTTTTTTCTGCTGTTGTATAATATAGGAAAATGGCAGGATTTTCTTCATTCCTCATGTGATATAGGCACTACAGCAATCTGATGCTACACCGGATTAGCATCACATTAACACGACCCAAAGACATTCCACTATTTTCAAAGGGAGAAAAAAAATCACATGGGACTATAACAAAACAATTACAATTAAAAATTCATAGACCCAGTTTAACATTCATCGTTAATCTCCGGAGTAGATAAAAGATATGAGAGAGAGAGAGAGAGAGAGAGAGAGAGAGAGAGAGAGGGAGGTGTGTACCATGTGTCCTGCCATCATCTATAAGTGCAGTGTGGAGGCTGGATCAATGCTTCCTAAAGCTCATCATTAGGGACTCATTTATATGTAAACCGTGGTCTGTATCACTTAGTAGCATGAGCTAGTGTAATTAGTGTAGTCGCTTAAATGACCGTTTTATACATGTAGAGGGTAGCGTGTGTAAGTGTGTGAGAGTGTGTGTGAGAATATGTTTGCGTGCAGATAGGTGTGTGTGCGTTCTATTTACACAATACAGCCTATAATTCCTGGATTGGGCTACGTAGCCAAAAAACAAAAACACTTCTAAGAGAAGAATTGCAAGACTCCAGGATTTATTTGACAACCATAAACAGGGTGTGTTTTTGTGAATGTGCACGTGTGTGTGTGTGTGTATGTGTGTACTCATGTTCATAAAGCATACATGTATGAATATGCATGTGCACAGTCCTGTGACCCAACCTTATACCAATCTTATATTATCAGCAGTTCTTAAAGGGGTGAACTTTGCCGTCTTGGCAGCCATATGTGTGTTTATTATCAGAGGTGGAAATGGAAGCTTGAATGGATTGTTTACCAGAGTCATCAAGTTACCCAACCCTAGAGGGATAGCCAGTGTGTGTGTGTGTGTGTGTGTGTGTGTATGGGTGTGTGGAAGAGGGAGAAGGAGGGGACATTTTACAGGCCCTCCAGACACGTGAATGCGTGATCCAAAGATCATTTCAAGGTTGCTTTGATAGTAGGGAAAGGGCAGTGAAGCGAAAAGACACTGGACCAAAAGAGGTAGACACTGGTACACATGCACACACACATACACACACACACACACACACACACACATACACAGTATGTGTATTCTACCCTCTCCGGCATATGCCCATGAATATTTATGACTTCCTCACACTGTAGTCATAGATAGTGCACTTTTCCCTAGAAAGCATCTTTGTGTGCGTGTGCGTGTGTGTGTGTGTGTGTGTGTGTGTGTGTATGTGCGTGTGTGTGTGGTTGTCAGGGCTGAGAGATCAGGTACACTGGACTGCCAAGCTGCAAGCAAGAGCTCTCTGGGGGCCTTTCCTTGACAGACTTGCCACTTGTTTTTCTCGCCTTTAGAGTCACTGTGTGTGTGTGTCTGTGTGTGTGTGTGTGTGTGTGCATGTGTGTGCATTGTGCATGTGTGTGTCTGCGTTTCACACCATTGGTGCTTTTTAAAGCTCTGTAAGTGGAGTGTGATGTACTCTTTCATTGGGTTCATTTGACTGGCAGACTTAATGACTAGAAATGCTTCTAAAGAGCGGACATTATGCAAATGCTCTGATTACCAGTTTGGTTGCATGTTACCTGAAACGTTGCGCGCCATACGGACATTATAAGTGCATTATAATCAGGACATGATGTTCATTTACATTTACATCGCAGGAAATTAGTGGACTCCCTTAATCAGGGCGTCTTGCATTGAGTTAGCATGTAGGGATTCAATGTTTTGCTCAACACTGCAGTAGGAAACTTGGCTGCTGATGGCCGAATTTCTCACCTTCTAGTTATGGAACAGCCTCTCTAACTGCTAAGCAATAATAACACATGATACACACAATGTTTCAAAAAGTGTGTGGCTGAGTAGTTAGCGGAGCAACTGTATAGCTAATAATAATCTCATGAAAGATTCATACCATTTCACATTCCATTAGAGTGCATGTGGTATTGCATTATAGTGCGTGTAATTTTCTCATGTGATTATAATGTAATGGTAGCACATATACATTAAAAAAAAAAAGATTATGCAGCCTTATGATGCACTTTAAAGAAAGCATTACCAAAAATTAACCTCCCTATCTACAGGATCTGATATTAATGTAATTTATCAGTCTTAATATGCTTTATATCCTAACTGTAATTCGATTGAACTCTCTGCACTTTCCCCTTTCTCCTTTGTAGGGGAGAGACAGATACGCTATTGTTTCCTCGGTGCCATGCGAGGTCTTAAAATGATTAGATTTGTAAACATATGACAAGCGGTATTTCTGTTAATCCTTCCAAGATTACAAACTCAGTCACATGCCTCCATTTTATAAATACCCACAGGCAGCTGCCATGCCTCGGTATGTGGGGATCGCAGGGTTTATTTATAGTCTATGTGCGATTCTCATGGCCCACCAAACATCAGATGCTGGTATAGTTTCAGCCGGATGGATCTGACACAGCAGGAGCGCTCGACTCACTCAGCTCAAAGCCAAGTCGCTCTGAATCAGAACGACTGCGAGCTGCTTGAAATGTAAATGTGAAAATTACTCAGTGTGCCGGACTCTCACCCTCCCTCGCCACAGCTGTGACTGTAATGTTTACATTATGATGAATGAATGTACAATGATGAATGTACTGTATACATGGAGAGAGATATGTATAGTCTACTGTCTATTGTACATCTTGCAGGCGCTGACTGTGAGACCCTGTTGTTCCTGTAGCATCTGCAAAAATGTTTTACTTTGGCTACAAATTCCTGTACATTCACTGGGCTTGGCGAATAAAGTGAGTCTGATTCAGAACATATTTTAGAGACAAAGCAGTCAATACTCTAATTTAGACTGGAAAAACATCATTGACAAAGAAGTGCATGAGGTCTAAATGAAGGTTTCCAAATCACTTTGTGTAAAGAAATGTTGCCTGAATTTCATTATTCAATATTTCAGGACATAGAGTTTTACTTTCATTTGATTCAAATGCCATTACAATGAGCCACTCAAAACAAAAACATTCCAAAAAGATACTTTGTGTTCAGCCTTCTTTTTTAGATTGTTTTAAATGCTTTCAGTTTCTGAGTGAGTAACAGTAAAGATGACATGCCACAGAAGTTTTGAGACTAAAGGCAACACAAGACTGTTCAACACTATGTGCCTCCTTTTTAATTACAACCATTTCCAATAATCCATTCTCTTCTTTTTCCATTACACGGATCGATTCTGACCAAAATGTCAATTGCTTCACTATAGAGGTACTTACATCTTGCTTGACTGGGTGCGGCTGTCTAGTCCTAACGGGCCGATGGACACTCAACCCCAAACACACCAAAGGAATTTTATTTTCAACACATTGAGTCAGTAAAGAGCTGTAAACAAAAATTATCTAAAGTCATGCCTTTCTCGTAGTGAATTCCTTGTTTACCCTTTGCCGGCTGCAACTGCCTGTCTACATGTGTCACTGTGTAATGTAATGCAAAAAAGAAACAACATAACATAAACTGAAAATTACAAAGTGAGTGTTGAAAAAGGAATGCTTTGGGTGGTTTTTGAGTGTCCATTGGCCCTACAGGACTTTACTTGAGAGCCGCAGACAAACATAAGTAGCTTGAATAGTGAAGTGATTGACAAGATTTTGTTCAGAATCAATGGGTGGGATGGAAAAATCTGAGAAAATAGAGCACAGGTTGAAAGTTATGCTTTAACTTTTTGTTTTATTCAACTTTTGTTTTATTTTTGTGTCCTCAGCGCAGGCCCAGAATCATTGTCACACAGAACTGCTGTTACTGTTGGTATTTGGACACAGCGCACCGCGGAGATTTGGTCTTCTCTGTGGGCCGCTCGGTGCCAGCTTGGCCCCGCAGAGCCGCTCTCTAAGCTTCTGGAACATTCTAGCGAAGGCCCAGTGGAGGAGGCTTCAGTGTTCACAGTGTGTCGCTATGAACAGCCGGCCTGTCTGCCACTTGGCACACACACACACACACACACACACACTTGCGCTCACACACACACACATGAAGCAAAGTAGTGAGTGAGCGAGTCAGCCGACTACATTAAGGAGAGCTGGGCGAACCGTAGAGTGCCAGCCGGACCTGGGCAATGTATCTGTGTGTGTAATCGAGTCTGTGTGTGTGTGTGTGTGTGTGGGAGAGAGAGTAAGAGAGAGTCTGGGTGCATGCCAGTCAGAGAGGCTGCTAAATATGTCCTCATTGGACCACCGAACAGAGCTAACTGAGGTTATTCCAGGACACACACTCCCCCTCCTCTGCCGGTTCCTCTCTCTCTCTCCCTTCCTTTCTCCCTCTGCGCTCTAATATAGAGCTCATTTTGTGTCTGTTTCTAGGTGCCAAGGCCAGAGGGGGTTGTGAGAGTGTGTGTGTGTGTGTGTGTGTGTGTGCATGTGTGTGTGTGTGTGTGTGCCAGCTGGGGCTGCCGCTGCTGTCTCGACGGCTGCTTTATTTTGGCTCTAGTTGCCATAGCGACCCAGTGGGACCTTCACTGTGTCTAAACCAGTGATCCGATCAATGCTAACCAACACCAGCAGCAGAGGTGTATGTGTGTGTGTGTGTGTGTGTGTGTGTGTAGTATAGCACTCTATCTATGCAATGTAAATAGAATCTATGCTATAGAAATAATTTTGTATTTTGTAATCCATATTGTCAATGCAACTCATAGCAGATCAGTGCATGATAACATGAATTGGGTTTTTTCTTTTTTGTCTGAGGGAGGTTAGAGGTTAAAGTTTTAGTATGTTACAAAATATTCTTACAGATTCTTGAAGGTTTCTCGTAAGGCTCGAGTCTTATCAGTTCACTCTACTGACCTCCCACCTTTAGCCCAAATGTTTACCTGGTGAGGTAAATGCGGCCTTATCCCAGAACACGTCAATAGTGGAAAGGCCAACAGTTACACAAGAACCGTATTCCAGTAAAGCTGCCGCCTCTCTGCCAAGCATTACTGCGGGTTACACTGACTGTGAACGCAGCTTTGGGCAAATCAATAGAGTATTACTGTACGGTCAGGCAAACACCGCCTAACCCCAATGTTAGTTATTTTCATGTTTTTATTTGATTCTTTTTTCCTTGCTTACATTACATCTCCAGAACCTTTTGGGTGTTTAGCTGACGCTCTGAGCCACAGGGAGAGAGCAGGCGGGGGGGGGTGGGGGGGGGGGGGGGGGGGTACAGTATCTGGTTTTTGATACACTGGTTATTGTGGGTACACTGCAAAGTCTCATATACTTTAGTCTCATATTCAGTCTTCAAATCTTATTTTTCTTAAAGCAAGAGAAAAATGCTGTGAATGGGGTGAGATCACTCTGCTTGTTTCCAGTGCAGTTTCAATTGTTTGAGGAATTTCCTAGAAATAAGCGTCAAAACCTTGAAACAAGTCAGAAGGCAGATCACTGCACTACTATCAGGAACATGACACTTAATTCTGCAAAATTCTTGAAATGAGTTGATTTGCACTGGAAACAAATGAAATTATCTAACGCCACTGGCTGATTTTTTTCACTTATTTTAAGAAAATTATGATTTTACAACTCAAGTAATAGACGGAATGACTTCTTAAGATTAAACATTTTTGCAGCGTATTGAACCTGCAACTATTCCAGTTACAGCATGGTCTGTGTGTATTAGTAAACTGAATGTGCAAGGTGCTTTACGGTTTGACGCATGGTCAGTGACAGGGAAATGAGGCTGTTTTTCTTCATTCCTAAAGAAGCAATGCTGGACTTTTTGGAGATTTGGGTTTTTCATCCCAACAGCAGTAGTTAGTCAGGTGGGGCCAGTGACCTACATGCCATCATTGATCATAGCTGGTTGTGAATATTTATTTGTTGTTCCCTGAGTAATACTGATTCAGATTTAAGTGATGACTCTAGGCATGTGACAAGATATTATGCAGTTTAGTAGGCTGATAATCATCTCTCTGTGTGTGTGTGTGTGTGTGTGTGTGTGTGTGTGTGTGTGTGTGTGTGTGAATGTGTGTGTGCATGTGTGTACGCAGCATAGCATCTTTGCCCACATTCTTGCCTGAGTGTGCCCAGGTGCCCGGCATATAGCAAGTGCCATGTGTATACATTTGCATTTCATACATGCTAATGAGTGGCACAGCGTAGGTGGCTGCCCGCCAGTCTCTCCCCATCGGCACTCAGCCTACTTATGAAAAAGCCTATGGAGAAAGACTGCAGTGTTTACAGACATGCTCTAGTGCAGCGGTTCTCAAACTGGGGGTCAGGACCTTCCAGAAGGTCGTGAGATAACTTTGGGGGGTTGCGAGATGATTTATGGGATAGGAAAAACATGTTTCTGCTATAAAGATTTATTATTATGTGTAATTTGTCTTATTTTTCTTGAATTTTTTCTTTTTTCTTGTGACATACTGAATAGTTTTCAGCCTCTAGCCTCCTCCGATAAAGGGAAAATCATTCTTTGGTTGAACTGTTCACCACTCTACATATGCATTTGTATTCAGTTTGTTTAGGTTCACACTGCCCACTTACTGTGAACCACTGTTGCACTCATCATAAGTATTTCTAGGAAAGAGTGCCAGCTTAAATCCTAAGATATAAATGTAAAAAAAACTGTAATATGTGCATGTTCTGTGTGCTCGATGAATGGCTTAATGGGACTTCATTAAATCCATTAAGGTTCCTCGTTCCCTAATGATGTCGCTGAACAAAAACCCCAAGGACACTTGAGGAAGACCGAGCCACATTCCATTCACTTTTTCCTTGAAAAGGTAGAGATGAATGGCGCTGACAACACAGGAAGCAAGTACTGTGCAGGAGACAGAAACATTCAAACTGTATCATGTCATGACCAATAGGACGCCTCTCCAGGGGGGGCTGTTGACACTGAGGCAGAGTGGTATTCTTGTTTTACAGATTTTAACTTTCTCTTGCATAACCAGGGGAATGTGACAACACCAGGAAATGTTTACTTCATTAGTACTGTACGCTTCCTTCACACCATGTTCCTGGGGTTGAATGGTGTGTGTGTGTGTATGTGTGTGTGTGTGTGTGTGTGCGTCCACATGCACGTAATGTGTGTGTATTTGTGAATTGGGGTGTCGAAACGCAAGTCCTGGCATCTACATTAAGGAAAAACAGGATATGTCAAATGCACTGCAAGGCGACCACAGAACACAAGGGGAACAGGCCGTGTGTGTGTGTGTCTGTGTGTGTATTGTGCATGTGCGTGTGCACGTGTATTGAACCCCAAGCCGACCTCAGTGGCCTTCCGACCTCCTCTCTTTATGAAAACAATAGCTGGCGCTCTAGAATGACCCGTGGAATCTGCACACTGACAACAGCCTGTTATGACTAAGTGGAGTTTGAACACACACTCAACAGCAAGCACACACAAATATGCACACAACTACACACACAAACACACACCCTGTATGGTCACTTTACCCTCAATAGCCAAATACATGTGAATACCATGAATGTACAGCTTTGATTATGTACGGCTGTTCATTAGCACAAATCAATATGAAGTCAATAATGGACACCTTGGAGAAAAATATCCTTTAGTAGTGAGTTCATGGTCCTAACCATGGCACCAATGCCCTTTGAACTCAATTTCTTTTTCAATTGCATTCATGGTCAGACTTTGGTACTGTCTTCAATGAGCTCTTGTCATTTTCCAGTGACTAGATTTGTCTCCAGATGATGAGCAATGTTTATTGGTGATACTGCAGAAACTTGAATCACAGCGGAGCTCTGCTGAATAGCTTTGGCCTCGGTCTTTTATTCCATTGCAAACTCCTTTCAGTGTCCAGGTAAAACAGGAGCTAAACTCTCAAGCGAACCTGAAGAATGGATTTTTGTTTTGTGCTGTTTTAGAAGCAGTAGCTGCACCTCAAGGACTTCCACTGGCTAACTATAGCCTCCCTCGATGTCACATCCTCTCTGGAGAGCTGAACTCCACTCCCGTCTATTTATGGTCCAAATCATTGTCAGAGGATGATGGACGACACTCCCTGGGCGTGAAGTGGAAACTGAGGCTGTTGTGTGTGTGTGTGTGTGTGTGTGTACTGGCAGATATTCTCTGATAGGAAAAAAAAGCCTTGGAAAAAAACAAATGTCTGCACTTATAAAATGTGTTTTCTAGGGCATGCTGGTATCTCGGCAAGCTATGGCGCCTCCCATGTCCTCGAACCGTCATGGGTTCGAGGACGTGGGTCATGGGCACAACATTTGTCGCATTTTATTCTCTTCTTGTTCAGAAATGCCTTGAAAAGGTGCATTTTTTTGGTCAGAAAGATGCTTATTTCTGACTGTTGATAACACCAACCATATATATACTGATGGGATATGTCTGACCATGAGGTGGAATGGGTGAATGAAGCGGTGGGGGTCTTTTAATAACAACTACTTTAGACTTTACATACATTCTTTTACTTTTTTTTTTAACTGTGCAGTGGCACTTACGCTTTGGCCCTTTGTTTCTATGCTTGCAAATGTGTGGCTATACCTGGTTTTATATGTTATACCTGTGAAAACGACCAGTAAATTGTAATTTTATCTTATCCATGTGGGGCTACACTAGCTATTTATAACATGAATCCTCTATGGAGAGACAACTGTGGAGGATAGCCATGTGGAAATGAACTAAATATTATGCGTTTGTGTTTTTGCTGATGTGTGTGTATGTGTTTTGCATGCTTTCTGCATGGGTGGCCGCGTGTTTAGCTGTAGCAATGGTATATTTAGCATTCTGTTTTTGTGCTGTGCTGTTGCAGTGGGAATGCATGCGTGTATTGAAGTGTGTGTGTATGCATGTGTGTGCACCTATGGGATGCTTGTCCATGTATGTATGGTGTAGTATCCTGGGTACTATTAGCCCCGGTGCTGACACAGGCTCTGGGGAAAACAGGAAATGGAGCATGGTGTGAGGTCAGCATACCACTGACTGCCCATCCATGGAGCAGATAAAGCCTGAGCGTGCATCACACTAGTGTTTCCCCCTCAATGTTTATGTACTGGAGCAGCTGCAGAGACAGGAAGGTTTGGGATGAGCGCTCATACTGGATATTCTTTGAAAGCATTCATTAAGAGGCACTTAAGTCCATTTAAATAAAGAGTTTGGTTCCAAAATACAACAGATCTTCAATCTGAATAAAGTGGTACCTATTCAAAGTTGAGTTATAAATTACAAAACTGCACATTCACTTTAAGGTGTATATTTTACCCCTTAAACCTGCACTAGGCAACTTTGCACTTTGGCGGCTTCAAATGGCAGCGAGAGGAAATTGTTTATAAAATTCATCATCAATACCCAGGAATCCTGTCACATGACGTCAGTAAACTGCACACAGCACGCTCATGTGATCACTTTATACCAAAGGAAACCAAAGAGACGAGAGAGGAAAAAGATCTAACGTTGGCGAGTCCAGCTTTCTCTGGACAGAGCTCTCGCTCACTGCTGATCAGGAGACAGTTTGTACTTAATTTTTAAGTTTCGATGTGTACATACCCGACATTTGAACAATTAGGGCAGATCTACAGGGTCTTAATTAGGTGGGATGGACCACTCTGCTCTGCTGCAGCACCAATTTGTAATTTAGGCTGGGAAGACGGTGTGTTTTTACATAAAAATCTTCACCCTCTATCCAAAGCTATGACTGCCAATTAAGCACAGTAAGTCAGTGAGGTTCAGTGAAAAAGAGCATCAGACAAACACAAACCATGGCGCTCAGCGAATGAATCATTCTGAACATTGACTGAATGCTGAGTCATCGTAAAAGACAGAAGGGTATTTGTGTGTGTTAGTCATTCTCCATTCACTTTATGCAAACACAGTAACAGCCCTCTAAGGCACCAGCGTGGCTTTAGTAGTGGTTGTTGGTGCAGTAAAACCACTTACGCCAAGTAGAAGTAGTAGCACTAGAGGTGATAGTTCCAGTAGTACTACTAGTAGTAGCAGTATTAGCAGTAGTAGTAGAAGTAGTAGTAGCAGTAGTAGTAGGAGTAGTAGTAGCTGTAGTAGTAGTAGTAGTAGTAGTAGAAGTAGTAGTAGCTGTAGTAGTAGTAGTAGGAGTAGTGGTGGCAGTAGTTGTAGTAGCAGTAGTACCAGTAGCAGTAGCAGTATAGTAGCAGTAGTAGGAGTAGGAGTGTGGTGGCAGTAGTTGTAGTAGCAGTAGTAGTAGAAGTAGTAATAGCTGTAGTAGTAGTACTAGTAGCAGTAGCAGTAGTAGTAGTAGCAGTAGCAGTAGTAGTAGTAGCAGTAGCAGTAGTACTAGTAGCAGTAGCAGTAGTGGTAGTAGCAGTGGCAGTAGTACTAGTAGCAGTAGTAGTAGCAGTAGTAGGAGTAGTGGTGGCAGTAGCAGTAGAAGCACAATAAATGTTGGAAATTTTAATTATTTATTTTAGTTGTGCAATTACTTTCAACATTTCAATATCAGCCATCACCTATCATAACAATATTAGTAGATGGGGAGGTGGTAGCGGAAAGGGTTGATGTGTGTGTGTGTGTGTGTGTGTGTGTGTGTTTACACCGCACCCTATGCAGTACCTAAGCAGTAGGTACCTAATATGGACTTGTTTACATTATGATGGATAGAGAAACTTTCTTCAGATGTCCCCCTCACACACACACACACACACACGCCCACACACTCACACACACACACACACACACACACACACAGGCTACCCCTTCCTGTACAGTTAAGATCCAGCAGATGACCAAAATAAACACTGGCTGGAAAACAGGATAGCAGGAAGGTGCTTGGCCCTGTCACCCTGGATTGTGTGTGTGTGTGTGTGTGTGTGAGAGAGAGAGAGAGAGAGAGAGAGAGAGAGGGAAAGTAGTAGCGTCAGGGGCCACCCCACTACAGAGGAAGCCAGCAGGAAGTCTGAGCCAATTGTTTTTCTGGTTCACTGGGTTCACCGTGGCCTGTGTCTTCATAACAATGACTGCTGTGGACTGGCCTGTTGTTGGAAAAAAGCTGTTGTTGGTATGTATGTGTGCGCATGCATGTGTGTGTGTATGTATGTGTATTACTCAAGGGTAGTCATGTAACAGAATATATAATGGAATTACATGAATACGTTTACACACAAGACAGTAAACAAAGCTGCAGCAAGGTTATAAAACTAGGTGTTAGGTGTTGAATTAATCAAAACCATGAGTGAAGGGAAAAGGCATGTTGGAGTGTGTGCATGTGTGTGTGCGTGCAAATGTCTGATGAGGTCACTGCGTTGGAGGCTGCCAGCGCCTGAATAAACATTTACCGCAAAATATTTGTGTGTGTCTGTGTCTGCCTGTGAGTTCGATCTGGCTTCCCGTCAATCCGGCCCTGTTTGTTTTTTTATATTTTCTGTGTTTGCAATGGACGGAGATAAAAGGTGGAGAGGGTAGAGTTTATCAGAGCAATGTCCCAGAGTCAACTTCAGCAGAGGAGGAGAAGGAGGGGGGGGGGGTTAGAGGAATTGAACAGTGTAGCAGAATATCACTGAGATGAGAGGGGGGACAAGGAGGTGAAGGAAATATAAAAAGAGTGAAGAAGAGAGTGGAAGATGTAGAGGAAGTCGATTAAAGGAAGGAGGAGGAAGAGAGAATGAGATTCAAAGATGCTGAAGGAGACAGAGAGGATGAATAATAAGGATAAGAGCAAGAACAAGAGAAAAAACAAGGACAATGGAAAAGAGGAGAAGATGAAAGGGGAGAGAGAGGTGAGGGTCACCCTAACATCAACAGTGGGTGACACAGGGGCGAGGGCAGGAGCTTCTGACTGGGACATCGACGCTTTGTCACCGTGGCCTGCTTTCAATGACCCACAAGTCAGTAACACACACACACACACATAGTAAACACAGGTACACACATAGTCACCTCCCCCCACACACACATGCATGCACATAAGACAAACAAATACATGTACCATACACACACACACACACACACACACATACACAGGAGCTAGTCCACCCTTCCAAACACACGACACAAATAATCAAATCCAGTCACACAGTAAGCACACACACACTAAGCACAAACAAATAGTGGGAAGCACAAAAAACAATCAAAGTATTAAATAAGCACACACAGACAGACCCGCCTACCACCCACACAACCACCCACACACACACACACACACACACACACACACATAGAGGTCGCCATGTAGGCTTTTCTTACCTAAAGCTAATCTTTATAATTAGTCTATTATTTGCACATTTTTAATTCCTACTCAATGTTTGTTTCCCATATTATGTTAATCTTGCATGGATGTTCATCAGGCCTTTTTCTAGGCAAATAAGCTTAAAGTCCAGGGCAAGAGGAAAATGTATTAATTATTTAGCATCTGTAAAAGGGCAATAAACAACAATTAGTAATTCTAAAGAGCCATGAGCCAGCTTGTCAACTTTAAATTATGAATTGTAAAAGGTGGTAAAGGTGACTCTGAGAGGACCCAGTGGGATTTGGCAAAAAAAAACAACATATTTGCATTCCCTGGTTCAAATCAGTTGTCAGTGCTTTAAACTGGTAATTCTCGAAATCCTCGTTTTTTGTTTGTCTCCATCTTTAGTGCTAAGCGTTCATTGCTGTGGTGTTTCTGCACTGCACTTCCCACAGATCACCTGTCAATCAAACAGTGCGGGCGGCACTGTGACGTCTTTTTCCTTGTATTTTCTGTTTCTTTGTCTAACTACCCAGTTCTTCTTCAGTTCACTCCAAATGAATCACTGTTGCTGCTGCCCAAAACGTAAAACGCATCACTTCCTGAGCGCCAAAAGATTTAGAACAGTAAATGTAAAAGCTTTCATGAACTGGGTTGAATCACTGTTGTGTTATGTGAATCATCAATAGTAGCAAAATGGAAAATGTCTTGGATTATTACTATAAAATGAGGGACATATAGTGTTGAATTTGCAGGCTCAGGCAAATACCATGCACTTATGTTGCCTTGCTACTTTAAGAAGATGCTCATTTGATGTAAACAAAAGAATGAATGCAGCAATTATTTGTAGATTCTTCATTATTTGTCTTTAGTTAAGCAGATAATTCAAGAAGAGAGAAGAGCATGGCAGAAAACCTGGTAAAGAGGCATAAATAAGAGCAGGTCAGACTCCATTAGCGCTGAAACAACAGTCATGGGTCAGAAAACAAGAGCTACATGACGAGGAAGAGCCGCCATCTGTGCGAGCTGAACATACTATAGGTGTGTTTGTGTGTGTTTGCATTCGTGTGTATGGGTATAGTGTAATTACACACACCTCCCCACTCCTGTGTTTGAATGTGTGTGTAGCTAAACAGTTGGACACTCACAGCATTTGAACTTGATTTCCCCTGCAGTGGAAACCAAACAAACAAGCCCCATGCAGCTGGAACCTGAACAGACCGCCGGGTTGCAGATGGAGAAAGGCGTGTGTGTGTGTGTATGTGTGTGTGTGTGTGTGTGTGTGTAAGATTAGGCAGCGCATATGTGTGTGTGTGTGTGTGTGTGTGTGTGTGTGTAAGATTAGGCAGCGCATATGTGTGTGTGTGTGTGTGTGTGTGTGTGCATTCCAACTCACCTCTGCTCGTCTGTCCCATAGGAGCAAGGTAGTAAACACAGGAGGAGAGTAAACATCTACTGCACGTGCTCAGTAGTGCCTTTCACCGCTCCTCGATCACCAGGAAGCAACAGAGAGGGAGAGAGAGAGGGAGAGAGAGAGAGAGAGGGAGAGAGAGAGAGAGGGAGAGAGAGAGAGAGAGAGAGAGAGAGAGAGAGAGAGAGAGACCAGCAGAGCACAAACACTCAGAAAGTGGAAATGCAAACAAACTTGCACCTCACGTTCATATTCTTGTATGTGTGTGTGTGTGTGTGTGTGTGTGTGTGTGTGTGTGTGTGTGTGTGTGTGTGTGTATAAGGATATCCCCCTCTCCGAGCCTCGTAACAACCAGCACTCAAGGAGCATGGGAAAACACAGACCCTCCCTCTTGATCCAATATGAGTCACGTCTATTTCTAGAGTACATTAGAACAATAACAACGCCAGGGGTTTTTCTGCAAAGCATAAACATTTTCAATGAGTTTGTTTTGGATACTTGGTGACTCAATCTGTCCAGATGTATTGAATACTTATATGGTTTTAATGCTTGATGCTGCTTTTCAGACACATTCTGAAGAGGTCACTTCCAAAAACGCTATAAATAAATTATGGAAAAGATGACTGAGTGTTTGCACTTTATCATCTAAAGACTTACACTGAATGTGCAAAATATGAAGGACATATTCCTGATATTGAGTTGCAGCCTCTTTTGCACAATCCACATCTCAGGTGTCTCAAAGCTTAAAAATCCTTCTCTCACTCGTCTGCTTCTCTTTAGCTACATCTCCTTTGTGATCGGTATAGATTTAATAAGGGAAATCAATAAGGGATAATGGCTTTTACCTGGATTCATCTCATCAGTGTACTTCATGAAAAGAGTAAGCGTCCTGAATATTTTGTACATTCAGTGTAAGTTGTCTACTGTCCTTCAAAAAGTACTATAATTTGTTTTCTGTGCTATCAGTCATTTTGTAGAAGTAGGTGCCACTTTTTTTTTTTTTAAATGATGGATATCTCACCAGGGAACAGTATACTTCACAATCTTTTAGTGCCAACACATGAACTTAGCTGGGGCCTAGGATTCATCTGCAGGCTTTTTCATTCTTGCATCCATCGATCCCAAGCCGTCCTCTCAAAGAAGACGGTAAAGAAGACTCCTACTTCAAAGGGTCAGTGGTTCATCTAAGGGGAGAAATGTTTCCACTTCTTTTCAGCCAGTTCAATGTGTTGTTTCTGTGATGTGCTGCACTCAACCTTTTTCTAACTTGTATGCCTTCCGCTTCCACTTCACACCTACCATTCACATCTGTTGAAGCCTGTCCATTCAGCAGCGTTTATTATTCTTGAACTTTGCAGGTTATTGCCCAATTCATGCATCTTGTTGACTTCTCATGAATTCATCCGGTGATGAAAATCGTACATGATCAATTGTAAAGAGCAAGCTGTGCTATTTTTCTTCTGAAAATTGTCTTTTCATTCAAGTGTGAATGTAGTTTTAATCTCTCATGTCATGCCAATATCTCCCCAACCAGGATGACAAACAAAAGCTCATGGCATAAAATCTGTTTAAAATCAGTTTCTGTCTTTTCTGGTTCACCGTGGCATGGACATATACTTGGTTCTTAATTTGCTGCAGAAATCTCCCTTTGTGCTCAAGCAACTGTAACGTGTGTGTGTGTGTGTGTGTGTGTGAACGAAAATCTGAATCCTTTTCCCAGGATCCAGACCCAGCATCTTTTCCGAAGTTCATTAATGAGCAACACAGAGTGTAGCACCTTCTTGCCTGTTGTTCCTTCTCCATCAATCATTGTAACAGAACTGTTTTTGTCGCTGGAATGATTTTCCAGTTAGCACTTTGAGTTTACTAATTAATCCCACGTACTGCCACAGCAGCAGTTTGGATAGACAGAAGGAAGGAATAGAGGGAGGGAAGGCAGAAAAACAGAGAGGTAATGATTTGCCGTCGCTCCCTGGAAGACGCTGACGAGGGAAAGTGGGCATTAGGAAAAGTCGAGGCCTTTGATTTGTCTGTGTCAACAGAGTCGAGGCCTGTATTACACACACAGACGCAGACATACACTCACAGGGACACACACTGACACACAAACACACACAAAGGCCGACGCAAGCTGGCACTGAAATGCACCAACACACACACACACACACGTAGACACAGACACACACACAGATACACAAAGACACACAAACAAACCTACACACACTCTCAAGCGCACAGGCACACACACACACACACACACACACACACAAACACAGGGGGAGTGTTTCTGTCTCAGCATCTTCCATTGGGCTGATGTATTGATCCCCAGGCTCTATCGCTGCGCTCCCAGCGGCCATTAATTCACTAGGGCTGAGGATTGCCCAGACTGTATACTGATATCTATGGACATCTGCAAACAGGACGATGACTCAGAGTTATCAATCAGGGAGAGGAGAGAGACAGAGACAGAGGGAGTGAAAGACAGAGAGACAGAGAGAACACAAGACAAATATCCCCATTTACATCTGGCATTATAATGCTACTTTAGCATGTGGGTTTTATCCAGATAGAGATTATTCACATAAAAATGCATGTGTAAATGCATCAGAGACCCATTGGGGAGGGACTGAAATCCAATTGCTAAAAACTACCTCAATGTGACCGCAAGGTAGTCTAGTGTAGATGCACCAGCCGTTCCAAATGCAAATACTTGTGTCAGTTATTTAGCTCCATAAAGACACAAACATGAACTCTCAACTCCCGCAGCATTTCTCGAGCATTCAACATGGAGGAGATGCATGGCTGGAGTCCAAGTGAGACCAAATGCTTACTGGCATTACAGACAGATAATTCTGTTCAAGCTAAACTTGAGAAATCTTAAAGGAGTCAAACAATCTTTGAAGACATTGCTAAAAGAACAACTGCATTAGAACATAGCTGCAATGTTAAAGGAAGATAACAAATCAGTTAGTTGTTGTCTTCTATTGCATGTTAACTGCAAAAGATGGCTTCTTACTCAGGTTTTAATTAAAATGAAAGAATGCTTACAAAATCGAAATTTCGGGAGCGCCTAACATTTTAAAAGCACAGACAGCAAAGAACAATAATACAGGAAGAGCGAACCTGAAGAAGCCATAATGCGAAACGCGTTGTTCGCCCCAATATTTTATATGAATTAAACTAAAAAAGTCAATTTGAACAATCCCGGTGTGCGCTGGATTACTTTGATCTTGACTGTTGTACTGTTCCTGCTCTAGCTGCACCCTGGATGAGTAGCACGGCTGTGCACAAGGGCACCCATAGTTTTTCATTTAACAATAATACAGACTTAAATCCAGCTACTGGAGACACATTTTTAATACCAGATGTAAATGCAATGTGGATTTAGCCAGATACAATGTGATCTCATAAAATTTTGTGAAATGAGAAAGTCTGAAATGCAGAATTACATGAAGAATTATATGAAGATAGGAAATAGCACGAATTGGTTCACGTGACGATGCCACGAATTGGACACACCATTTTCACCACTAATGGTTAAGTTTAGGTGATTAAAACAACATTGGTTAAGGTTTGGGTTAAGGTTAGGCAACTACAACAATAAGAAAAACTTCAGCTAAAAAATAAAACTTCTAGACTAGAAATCTTCATCTTGTTTCTTATCATGCCTCCTTCACGTAATCCTTTTTTTGGTGGGAACACGTATTTCTCTCACTTTTGGAGCAAGTATTTGCATTTTGAGACATTGTGCTCATTTCACAAAATTTAAGATCAGACTGCGCTGATACCATCTGGATACAAGTCACATGGTAATACCAGGTGTAAACTGGGGCCATAGAGAGACGGAAGGTGAATGGCAGAGAGAAAAGAGAGAGAGAGTACGTGTTCCTGACAGAGAAATGCAAAGAGACAGTGAGTGTTTATGCGTATACAGTGCATCCCCGTATCTGTGTGCTGGACTATCAATCAGTTTAGATCCCCTCCCCGATCTCTCTCAGGACCACAGGCCTCGCCTCTCACACATCCAACGTGGGAGCTTGTTGAGGAATGGACTCGCCACATATTCCCCATCCATCTGTGTTATGTATTCAGCCTCTGTCAGAGACTCCCTCCACAGTGTTTGCTCTTGTGTTTGACACACAATGGAAAGACAATGGATTAAGCCTCCCACCCTTCCACTCAGTGAGGACAAAAGGGCGTAAATCTCATGAATCTCATACATACGCACATCATGTTTCATATGCCTTCTTACAATGTATTGCACGGTTTCATATCTAGTGGAAGCCATGTATCTTTAGAGTGCGTACTGTGTTAGGCAGCTGGATTACTATAACATACTGTGTGGGATAAACGGGTCTTTCCCTTAATGCTCTTCTCTCTTGGGGGGTAGGGAAGGTCTTTTCCACCCTGAAATTGCTCGCAGAGAGAAAGAAAAAGAAGATATTTAGAACAAAGCATTAGCACAAATTGGTTACACTTTACTGTAACCATGACGCTATAATGGGTTATATTATGTTGAATTATGGTATGACCCATTAGAGGTTCCTATGATGGGCTTAAAGCACATTGTCTCCCTTCACTAACTCTTCATGGTTTAAATTGAATGTAGTATTTGATTTTGTTTGTTCTTTGATGTAAGACATTATGAGCAACTATATAGGCTATTAGTAATAATAATAATAATGTGATACTTCATTAACCTCATTGCCCCGGTGGCTACTTTGAACTTACATCACACTTGGGGTGGGAAACTCTATCCAGAAGTTTGACATATGAAACTAGCTTTAATTTAAGGTGACTTGGAGCAAATCTGGGAACATTTGTGGTTCAACAGGAATTTTTCCTTGGGTAAATCACTGGTCCTGTCCAGACAGCATTAGTACACCCCCTCAGTAATTTATGGGAGTAAATAAAGTAATACATATATGCCGTCCAGACACGGGGAAATCCGGTAACATTTCCAGTGAGGACTTGAGATAGACCTAAAGATAATCACATTAGCTAACCCTAACCCTAATCTTGAGAACAACAACTAGGCCTACCACTGCTTGAAATTAGCTGGCAGTTAGCTAGCTTCCAACTGTAGCTAGTTAGCTACTAGCTGAGAAATTATAAATGTTTGCTGACTTTTGAATATATGCATCTTGGTACACAACAGTAGCACATCGCTTGGCCGTAGGCCTACTTGTTCTTCCAGGTAGAGTTTCCCACCCCGAGTGTGTGTGTGTATGTTCAAAATGGCCACCATGGGAATAAGGTCCATATCCACTTTCCTTTGTCTGTCTTTTATTGTCTTCTGACCACTATTAAAATAAAAATTGAACAGCAGAGAAAAAAAAAGAAACAAGAGATGAGAGAGATGAAAAGGTGAGAGGAAGGCGAGGCAGTGCTGGCCCTGTGCTCACATCTCTGAAGTGCTTCTCATCACATTGTGTAAGAAGGCTCATGGCCCCTTTGCCCTAGCATAGAAGCTGAATTACTGTACATGTGTGTGTGCGTACATGTGTGTGTGTGTGTGTGTGTGTGTGTGTGTGTACACTGTAAAGCTCAAAGTGAAATGCCATGTTGCTATTGTGATTGTGACATGTTGCTGCAGTTCCTCACTTTAGGGGTCACCAGGATGGGCCATTCTTCTTCTGTCATAGTCGAGTGTGTGTGTGTGTGTGTGTGTGTGTGTGTGTGTGAATGGCTGAACCTTCTACCCGGCGTGTGTGTGTGTGTATTTGCTCTTATAGCAATGTATGCTTGTGTGCATGTGACTCTGTCCTTGTGTGTGCATGTGTGAATGGATGTTTACATATTTACACGTGTATATCTTTCCGCATGTGTGTCTATGTGATTGTGTATGTACGTTTGCATGTGTATGTAGTTTGAGTGTGGTGTGATGTGATCTGTGTGTGTGTGTGTGTGTGTGTGTGTGTGCATGTCCATGTGTGCATCAGCAGGTATATTGTGGAGGGTGACAGGGATCAATAGTGCATTAGGCCCCATCACAGCTGCTTGCCCTGGAGACAGACAGAAGGCAGGAAGAGAGAGACAGAGAGAGAGAGAGAGAGAGAGAGAGAGAGGGAGCGAGAGAGAGAGAGAGAGAGAGAGAGAGAGAGAGGACTGATAATGCACCCCTATAGCCTGTCTCCCTTCCAAGCAAAGATAGAAGGAGGAGAAAGAAAGAAGCTGTCAGAGAGAAAGACAGCCAGGAAGAGAGAGAGTGAGAGGTGCATCGACCAAGAGAGATGAGAGAGAGAAAGCAAGCGAGCGAGAGTGATATAGACAAGGGGAGACAGGGAAGGAGGGAGAGAGGAGAAAAAAGGAGTGAGAGATAGAGAAGTAAGAGAGTGTGAGAGGAAGGGAGATAGGGACAAGGAGGGAGGACAAAAAGAGAATGAGATAGAGGCAAATGCAGAGATAGAGAAGAAGGGAGAGACACAAAGGCAATCAATGAGAGGAAATGGGGAGCAGGAGGGAGGGAGGGAGGAGAGAGATACGGGGCAATCAGACGAGGGAGAGAAGACCGTCGGGCTCTCAACCGGAGAATTGGAGCAGATGAGGAATTTCATTTCTGATAGAGCGGGCGACTGTACGTTTAGGCTTCCACTGCCTCATCACAGCATTTAATAGAGATGTTTCACTTCTGACAGACAGGCCAGATCTTCTACAACACAGTGATGGAGGAGCGGCTTCTGAAAGAGGCCTGAAACATCTGTCGCCTCTACCCCCCCCCCCCCCCCCCCCCCCCACCCCCCACCCCCCCCCCCCCCCCCCCCCCGACACACACACACACACACACACACACACACACAGCCAGATTCATTACAGATATACTCATACACATACTGATGCACAGAGACGATCAAAATGCACATATACACTTTACTCATACACACACATACACACAGATACACAAAAAACCTTGAAATG